>NW_027463804.1:0-118569 GCF_050947455.1 Rhinoderma darwinii
CTCTTGGCCACCCAGAGGTCAATTGATGGCTGGCTCGCTCGATCGATCGATCTAGCAAGTATCTCTGACTAGTAATAGTCAGCATTGAATAATAAGCACTGTTTTTCACCAGAGTAAATCAGGGGAAAGCGCGAACGCAGTCCCCACTACCACAAATTATGCAGTCGAGTTTCCCGCATTTGGGGAAATCGCAGGGGTCAGCACACCCGAAGTGCAATGGATGAGCCTCACCCTGGGAGAACCACCTTAGTGATCATGGTATCTCCCCTGCCAGGTAAGTATGAGTTGCATAGCGCCTGCCAGACAGGCTCCCCTCACAAGAGGCCCTACTAAGTCGCTGAGGATTTTTCCTGGTTTTTGGTCCGAAGCAGGCCAAAGATCACCTGTCTGCATCCACCTTTTTGGATTGAAAGCAGCTTTGTTAACAATCAGTGGTCAAATCACAAGCATACAGTATACCGTCAACCAGCCCAATCAATCAATATCTTTGACACAGGCTCAAAGTAGCACAACATAGTACAGCAAAGGCACAGGTCCTACACTTTACGTTACACTCTGCACTAACATTGAGATAAAGCATCACATAGGAAAGCCACAAAACCAAAGGCAGCTGATAAGGGAGAGAGGAGTATCCAATCCTCTTGGCCACCCAGAGGTCAATTGATGGCTGGCTCGCTCGATCTAGCAAGTATCTCTGACTAGTAATAGTCAGCATTGAATAATAAGCACTGTTTTTCACCAGAGTAAATCAGGGGAAAGCGCAAACGCAGTCCCCCACTACCACAAATTATGCAGTCGAGTTTCCCGCATTTGGGGAAATCGCAGGGGTCAGCACACCCGAAGTGCAATGGCTGAGCCTCACCCTGGGAGAACCACCTTAATGATCATGGTATCTCCCCTGCCAGGTAAGTATGAGTTGCATAGCGCCTGCCAGACAGGCTCCCCTCACAAGAGGCCCTACTAAGTCGCTGAGGATTTTTCCTGGTTTTTGGTCCGAAGCAGGCCAAAGATCACCTGTCTGCATCCACCTTTTTGGATTTGAAAGCAGCTTTGTTAACAATCAGTGGTCAAATCACAAGCATACAGTATACCGTCAACCAGCCCAATCAATCAATATCTTTGACACAGGCTCAAAGTAGCACAACATAGTACAGCAAAGGCACAGGTCCTACACTTTACGTTACACTCTGCACTAACATTGAGATAAAGCATCACATAGGAAAGCCACAAAACCAAAGGCAGCTGATAAGGGAGAGAGGAGTATCCAATCCTCTTGGCCACCCAGAGGTCAATTGATGGCTGGCTCGCTCGATCTAGCAAGTATCTCTGACTAGTAATAGTCAGCATTGAATAATAAGCACTGTTTTTCACCAGAGTAAATCAGGGGAAAGCGCAAACGCAGTCCCCCACTACCACAAATTATGCAGTCGAGTTTCCCGCATTTGGGGAAATCGCAGGGGTCAGCACACCCGAAGTGCAATGGATGAGCCTCACCCTGGGAGAACCACCTTAATGATCATGGTATCTCCCCTGCCAGGTAAGTATGAGTTGCATAGCGCCTGCCAGACAGGCTCCCCTCACAAGAGGCCCTACTAAGTCGCTGAGGATTTTTCCTGGTTTTTGGTCCGAAGCAGGCCAAAGATCACCTGTCTGCATCCACCTTTTTGGATTGAAAGCAGCTTTGTTAACAATCAGTGGTCAAATCACAAGCATACAGTATACCGTCAACCAGCCCAATCAATCAATATCTTTGACACAGGCTCAAAGTAGCACAACATAGTACAGCAAAGGCACAGGTCCTACACTTTACGTTACACTCTGCACTAACATTGAGATAAAGCATCACATAGGAAAGCCACAAAACCAAAGGCAGCTGATAAGGGAGAGAGGAGTATCCAATCCTCTTGGCCACCCAGAGGTCAATTGATGGCTGGCTCGCTCGATCGATCGATCTAGCAAGTATCTCTGACTAGTAATAGTCAGCATTGAATAATAAGCACTGTTTTTCACCAGAGTAAATCAGGGGAAAGCGCGAACGCAGTCCCCCACTACCACAAATTATGCAGTCGAGTTCCCGCATTTGGGGAAATCGCAGGGGTCAGCACACCCGAAGTGCAATGGATGAGCCTCACCCTGGGAGAACCACCTTAGTGATCATGGTATCTCCCCTGCCAGGTAAGTATGAGTTGCATAGCGCCTGCCAGACAGGCTCCCCTCACAAGAGGCCCTACTAAGTCGCTGAGGATTTTTCCTGGTTTTTGGTCCGAAGCAGGCCAAAGATCACCTGTCTGCATCCACCTTTTTGGATTGAAAGCAGCTTTGTTAACAATCAGTGGTCAAATCACAAGCATACAGTATACCGTCAACCAGCCCAATCAATCAATATCTTTGACACAGGCTCAAAGTAGCACAACATAGTACAGCAAAGGCACAGGTCCTACACTTTACGTTACACTCTGCACTAACATTGAGATAAAGCATCACATAGGAAAGCCACAAAACCAAAGGCAGCTGATAAGGGAGAGAGGAGTATCCAATCCTCTTGGCCACCCAGAGGTCAATTGATGGCTGGCTCGCTCGATCTAGCAAGTATCTCTGACTAGTAATAGTCAGCATTGAATAATAAGCACTGTTTTTCACCAGAGTAAATCAGGGGAAAGCGCAAACGCAGTCCCCCACTACCACAAATATGCAGTCGAGTTTCCCGCATTTGGGGAAATCGCAGGGGTCAGCACACCCGAAGTGCAATGGATGAGCCTCACCCTGGGAGAACCACCTTAATGATCATGGTATCTCCCCTGCCAGGTAAGTATGAGTTGCATAGCGCCTGCCAGACAGGCTCCCCTCACAAGAGGCCCTACTAAGTCGCTGAGGATTTTTCCTGGTTTTTGGTCCGAAGCAGGCCAAAGATCACCTGTCTGCATCCACCTTTTTGGATTGAAAGCAGCTTTGTTAACAATCAGTGGTCAAATCACAAGCATACAGTATACCGTCAACCAGCCCAATCAATCAATATCTTTGACACAGGCTCAAAGTAGCACAACATAGTACAGCAAAGGCACAGGTCCTACACTTTACGTTACACTCTGCACTAACATTGAGATAAAGCATCACATAGGAAAGCCACAAAACCAAAGGCAGCTGATAAGGGAGAGAGGAGTATCCAATCCTCTTGGCCACCCAGAGGTCAATTGATGGCTGGCTCGCTCGATCGATCGATCTAGCAAGTATCTCTGACTAGTAATAGTCAGCATTGAATAATAAGCACTGTTTTTCACCAGAGTAAATCAGGGGAAAGCGCGAACGCAGTCCCCCACTACCACAAATTATGCAGTCGAGTTTCCCGCATTTGGGGAAATCGCAGGGGTCAGCACACCCGAAGTGCAATGGATGAGCCTCACCCTGGGAGAACCACCTTAGTGATCATGGTATCTCCCCTGCCAGGTAAGTATGAGTTGCATAGCGCCTGCCAGAAAGGCTCCCCTCACAAGAGGCCCTACTAAGTCGCTGAGGATTTTTCCTGGTTTTTGGTCCGAAGCAGGCCAAAGATCACCTGTCTGGATCCAACTGCGCCAAAAAACGGATGCACCTCATTGTACGGAGCCAGGGGTGTGCAGGCACCCCAAATTCCATAAGACACAGGCTCAAGTCTAAGCACTTCCAAGATGCACAGCAACCAGGGTATTAGCATATGGGGCGGCGGCTTCTGGTCAGAGCATTGCCGTGCCGATGAAGCAGTCCCCACATTTGCATGCCGTCACCTGTGAGACAGAGAGGAAGGATAGGTTAGGTTAGGGAAAGGCTCGCCATGCCCTGACTTCTCGAAGCCCAGCAGAAAAAGAAACTTCACTGATCACACTGTTGTTCATCCACGAGGGGGAGACAAAGGCTGCGTATACAGCTAAATATAAAGAGATAATGTACCACATTTTGGATTGAAAAACAGCTTTGTTGACAATCGGTGGTTAAATCACAAGCATACAAGTACCTCTGACTAGTAACAGTCAGCATTGAATAATAAGCACTGTTTTTCACCAGAGTAAATCAGGGGAAAGCGCGAACGCAGTCCCCCACTACCACAAATTATGCAGTCGAGTTTCCCGCATTTGGGGAAATCGCAGGGGTCAGCACACCCGAAGTGCAATGGATGAGCCTCACCCTGGGAGAACCACCTTAATGATCATGGTATCTCCCCTGCCAGGTAAGTATGAGTTGCATAGCGCCTGCCAGACAGGCTCCCCTCACAAGAGGCCCTACTAAGTCGCTGAGGATTTTTCCTGGTTTTTGGTCCGAAGCAGGCCAAAGATCACCTGTCTGCATCCACCTTTTTGGATTGAAAGCAGCTTTGTTAACAATCAGTGGTCAAATCACAAGCATACAGTATACCGTCAACCAGCCCAATCAATCAATATCTTTGACACAGGCTCAAAGTAGCACAACATAGTACAGCAAAGGCACAGGTCCTACACTTTACGTTACACTCTGCACTAACATTGAGATAAAGCATCACATAGGAAAGCCACAAAACCAAAGGCAGCTGATAAGGGAGAGAGGAGTATCCAATCCTCTTGGCCACCCAGAGGTCAATTGATGGCTGGCTCGCTCGATCTAGCAAGTATCTCTGACTAGTAATAGTCAGCATTGAATAATAAGCACTGTTTTTCACCAGAGTAAATCAGGGGAAAGCGCAAACGCAGTCCCCCACTACCACAAATTATGCAGTCGAGTTTCCCGCATTTGGGGAAATCGCAGGGGTCAGCACACCCGAAGTGCAATGGATGAGCCTCACCCTGGGAGAACCACCTTAGTGATCATGGTATCTCCCCTGCCAGGTAAGTATGAGTTGCATAGCGCCTGCCAGAAAGGCTCCCCTCACAAGAGGCCCTACTAAGTCGCTGAGGATTTTTCCTGGTTTTTGGTCCGAAGCAGGCCAAAGATCACCTGTCTGGATCCAACTGCGCCAAAAAACGGATGCACCTCATTGTACGGAGCCAGGGGTGTGCAGGCACCCCAAATTCCATAAGACACAGGCTCAAGTCTAAGCACTTCCAAGATGCACAGCAACCAGGGTATTAGCATATGGGGCGGCGGCTTCTGGTCAGAGCATTGCCGTGCCGATGAAGCAGTCCCCACATTTGCATGCCGTCACCTGTGAGACAGAGAGGAAGGATAGGTTAGGTTAGGGAAAGGCTCGCCATGCCCTGACTTCTCGAAGCCCAGCAGAAAAAGAAACTTCACTGATCACACTGTTGTTCATCCACGAGGGGGAGACAAAGGCTGCGTATACAGCTAAATATAAAGAGATAATGTACCACATTTTGGATTGAAAAACAGCTTTGTTGACAATCGGTGGTTAAATCACAAGCATACAAGTACCTCTGACTAGTAACAGTCAGCATTGAATAATAAGCACTGTTTTTCACCAGAGTAAATCAGGGGAAAGCGCGAACGCAGTCCCCCACTACCACAAATTATGCAGTCGAGTTTCCCGCATTTGGGGAAATCGCAGGGGTCAGCACACCCGAAGTGCAATGGATGAGCCTCACCCTGGGAGAACCACCTTAATGATCATGGTATCTCCCCTGCCAGGTAAGTATGAGTTGCATAGCGCCTGCCAGACAGGCTCCCCTCACAAGAGGCCCTACTAAGTCGCTGAGGATTTTTCCTGGTTTTTGGTCCGAAGCAGGCCAAAGATCACCTGTCTGCATCCACCTTTTTGGATTGAAAGCAGCTTTGTTAACAATCAGTGGTCAAATCACAAGCATACAGTATACCGTCAACCAGCCCAATCAATCAATATCTTTGACACAGGCTCAAAGTAGCACAACATAGTACAGCAAAGGCACAGGTCCTACACTTTACGTTACACTCTGCACTAACATTGAGATAAAGCATCACATAGGAAAGCCACAAAACCAAAGGCAGCTGATAAGGGAGAGAGGAGTATCCAATCCTCTTGGCCACCCAGAGGTCAATTGATGGCTGGCTCGCTCGATCGATCGATCTAGCAAGTATCTCTGACTAGTAATAGTCAGCATTGAATAATAAGCACTGTTTTTCACCAGAGTAAATCAGGGGAAAGCGCAAACGCAGTCCCCCACTACCACAAATTATGCAGTCGAGTTTCCCGCATTTGGGGAAATCGCAGGGGTCAGCACACCCGAAGTGCAATGGCTGAGCCTCACCCTGGGAGAACCACCTTAATGATCATGGTATCTCCCCTGCCAGGTAAGTATGAGTTGCATAGCGCCTGCCAGACAGGCTCCCCTCACAAGAGGCCCTACTAAGTCGCTGAGGATTTTTCCTGGTTTTTGGTCCGAAGCAGGCCAAAGATCACCTGTCTGCATCCACCTTTTTGGATTGAAAGCAGCTTTGTTAACAATCAGTGGTCAAATCACAAGCATACAGTATACCGTCAACCAGCCCAATCAATCAATATCTTTGACACAGGCTCAAAGTAGCACAACATAGTACAGCAAAGGCACAGGTCCTACACTTTACGTTACACTCTGCACTAACATTGAGATAAAGCATCACATAGGAAAGCCACAAAACCAAAGGCAGCTGATAAGGGAGAGAGGAGTATCCAATCCTCTTGGCCACCCAGAGGTCAATTGATGGCTGGCTCGCTCGATCGATCGATCTAGCAAGTATCTCTGACTAGTAATAGTCAGCATTGAATAATAAGCACTGTTTTTCACCAGAGTAAATCAGGGGAAAGCGCGAACGCAGTCCCCCACTACCACAAATTATGCAGTCGAGTTTCCCGCATTTGGGGAAATCGCAGGGGTCAGCACACCCGAAGTGCAATGGATGAGCCTCACCCTGGGAGAACCACCTTAGTGATCATGGTATCTCCCCTGCCAGGTAAGTATGAGTTGCATAGCGCCTGCCAGACAGGCTCCCCTCACAAGAGGCCCTACTAAGTCGCTGAGGATTTTTCCTGGTTTTTGGTCCGAAGCAGGCCAAAGATCACCTGTCTGCATCCACCTTTTTGGATTGAAAGCAGCTTTGTTAACAATCAGTGGTCAAATCACAAGCATACAGTATACCGTCAACCAGCCCAATCAATCAATATCTTTGACACAGGCTCAAAGTAGCACAACATAGTACAGCAAAGGCACAGGTCCTACACTTTACGTTACACTCTGCACTAACATTGAGATAAAGCATCACATAGGAAAGCCACAAAACCAAAGGCAGCTGATAAGGGAGAGAGGAGTATCCAATCCTCTTGGCCACCCAGAGGTCAATTGATGGCTGGCTCGCTCGATCTAGCAAGTATCTCTGACTAGTAATAGTCAGCATTGAATAATAAGCACTGTTTTTCACCAGAGTAAATCAGGGGAAAGCGCAAACGCAGTCCCCCACTACCACAAATTATGCAGTCGAGTTTCCCGCATTTGGGGAAATCGCAGGGGTCAGCACACCCGAAGTGCAATGGATGAGCCTCACCCTGGGAGAACCACCTTAATGATCATGGTATCTCCCCTGCCAGGTAAGTATGAGTTGCATAGCGCCTGCCAGACAGGCTCCCCTCACAAGAGGCCCTACTAAGTCGCTGAGGATTTTTCCTGGTTTTTGGTCCGAAGCAGGCCAAAGATCACCTGTCTGCATCCACCTTTTTGGATTGAAAGCAGCTTTGTTAACAATCAGTGGTCAAATCACAAGCATACAGTATACCGTCAACCAGCCCAATCAATCAATATCTTTGACACAGGCTCAAAGTAGCACAACATAGTACAGCAAAGGCACAGGTCCTACACTTTACGTTACACTCTGCACTAACATTGAGATAAAGCATCACATAGGAAAGCCACAAAACCAAAGGCAGCTGATAAGGGAGAGAGGAGTATCCAATCCTCTTGGCCACCCAGAGGTCAATTGATGGCTGGCTCGCTCGATCGATCGATCGATCTAGCAAGTATCTCTGACTAGTAATAGTCAGCATTGAATAATAAGCACTGTTTTTCACCAGAGTAAATCAGGGGAAAGCGCAAACGCAGTCCCCCACTACCACAAATTATGCAGTCGAGTTTCCCGCATTTGGGGAAATCGCAGGGGTCAGCACACCCGAAGTGCAATGGCTGAGCCTCACCCTGGGAGAACCACCTTAATGATCATGGTATCTCCCCTGCCAGGTAAGTATGAGTTGCATAGCGCCTGCCAGACAGGCTCCCCTCACAAGAGGCCCTACTAAGTCGCTGAGGATTTTTCCTGGTTTTTGGTCCGAAGCAGGCCAAAGATCACCTGTCTGCATCCACCTTTTTGGATTGAAAGCAGCTTTGTTAACAATCAGTGGTCAAATCACAAGCATACAGTATACCGTCAACCAGCCCAATCAATCAATATCTTTGACACAGGCTCAAAGTAGCACAACATAGTACAGCAAAGGCACAGGTCCTACACTTTACGTTACACTCTGCACTAACATTGAGATAAAGCATCACATAGGAAAGCCACAAAACCAAAGGCAGCTGATAAGGGAGAGAGGAGTATCCAATCCTCTTGGCCACCCAGAGGTCAATTGATGGCTGGCTCGCTCGATCGATCGATCTAGCAAGTATCTCTGACTAGTAATAGTCAGCATTGAATAATAAGCACTGTTTTTCACCAGAGTAAATCAGGGGAAAGCGCGAACGCAGTCCCCCACTACCACAAATTATGCAGTCGAGTTTCCCGCATTTGGGGAAATCGCAGGGGTCAGCACACCCGAAGTGCAATGGATGAGCCTCACCCTGGGAGAACCACCTTAGTGATCATGGTATCTCCCCTGCCAGGTAAGTATGAGTTGCATAGCGCCTGCCAGACAGGCTCCCCTCACAAGAGGCCCTACTAAGTCGCTGAGGATTTTTCCTGGTTTTTGGTCCGAAGCAGGCCAAAGATCACCTGTCTGCATCCACCTTTTTGGATTGAAAGCAGCTTTGTTAACAATCAGTGGTCAAATCACAAGCATACAGTATACCGTCAACCAGCCCAATCAATCAATATCTTTGACACAGGCTCAAAGTAGCACAACATAGTACAGCAAAGGCACAGGTCCTACACTTTACGTTACACTCTGCACTAACATTGAGATAAAGCATCACATAGGAAAGCCACAAAACCAAAGGCAGCTGATAAGGGAGAGAGGAGTATCCAATCCTCTTGGCCACCCAGAGGTCAATTGATGGCTGGCTCGCTCGATCTAGCAAGTATCTCTGACTAGTAATAGTCAGCATTGAATAATAAGCACTGTTTTTCACCAGAGTAAATCAGGGGAAAGCGCAAACGCAGTCCCCCACTACCACAAATTATGCAGTCGAGTTTCCCGCATTTGGGGAAATCGCAGGGGTCAGCACACCCGAAGTGCAATGGATGAGCCTCACCCTGGGAGAACCACCTTAATGATCATGGTATCTCCCCTGCCAGGTAAGTATGAGTTGCATAGCGCCTGCCAGACAGGCTCCCCTCACAAGAGGCCCTACTAAGTCGCTGAGGATTTTTCCTGGTTTTTGGTCCGAAGCAGGCCAAAGATCACCTGTCTGCATCCACCTTTTTGGATTGAAAGCAGCTTTGTTAACAATCAGTGGTCAAATCACAAGCATACAGTATACCGTCAACCAGCCCAATCAATCAATATCTTTGACACAGGCTCAAAGTAGCACAACATAGTACAGCAAAGGCACAGGTCCTACACTTTACGTTACACTCTGCACTAACATTGAGATAAAGCATCACATAGGAAAGCCACAAAACCAAAGGCAGCTGATAAGGGAGAGAGGAGTATCCAATCCTCTTGGCCACCCAGAGGTCAATTGATGGCTGGCTCGCTCGATCGATCGATCTAGCAAGTATCTCTGACTAGTAATAGTCAGCATTGAATAATAAGCACTGTTTTTCACCAGAGTAAATCAGGGGAAAGCGCGAACGCAGTCCCCCACTACCACAAATTATGCAGTCGAGTTTCCCGCATTTGGGGAAATCGCAGGGGTCAGCACACCCGAAGTGCAATGGATGAGCCTCACCCTGGGAGAACCACCTTAGTGATCATGGTATCTCCCCTGCCAGGTAAGTATGAGTTGCATAGCGCCTGCCAGACAGGCTCCCCTCACAAGAGGCCCTACTAAGTCGCTGAGGATTTTTCCTGGTTTTTGGTCCGAAGCAGGCCAAAGATCACCTGTCTGCATCCACCTTTTTGGATTGAAAGCAGCTTTGTTAACAATCAGTGGTCAAATCACAAGCATACAGTATACCGTCAACCAGCCCAATCAATCAATATCTTTGACACAGGCTCAAAGTAGCACAACATAGTACAGCAAAGGCACAGGTCCTACACTTTACGTTACACTCTGCACTAACATTGAGATAAAGCATCACATAGGAAAGCCACAAAACCAAAGGCAGCTGATAAGGGAGAGAGGAGTATCCAATCCTCTTGGCCACCCAGAGGTCAATTGATGGCTGGCTCGCTCGATCTAGCAAGTATCTCTGACTAGTAATAGTCAGCATTGAATAATAAGCACTGTTTTTCACCAGAGTAAATCAGGGGAAAGCGCAAACGCAGTCCCCCACTACCACAAATTATGCAGTCGAGTTTCCCGCATTTGGGGAAATCGCAGGGGTCAGCACACCCGAAGTGCAATGGATGAGCCTCACCCTGGGAGAACCACCTTAATGATCATGGTATCTCCCCTGCCAGGTAAGTATGAGTTGCATAGCGCCTGCCAGACAGGCTCCCCTCACAAGAGGCCCTACTAAGTCGCTGAGGATTTTTCCTGGTTTTTGGTCCGAAGCAGGCCAAAGATCACCTGTCTGCATCCACCTTTTTGGATTGAAAGCAGCTTTGTTAACAATCAGTGGTCAAATCACAAGCATACAGTATACCGTCAACCAGCCCAATCAATCAATATCTTTGACACAGGCTCAAAGTAGCACAACATAGTACAGCAAAGGCACAGGTCCTACACTTTACGTTACACTCTGCACTAACATTGAGATAAAGCATCACATAGGAAAGCCACAAAACCAAAGGCAGCTGATAAGGGAGAGAGGAGTATCCAATCCTCTTGGCCACCCAGAGGTCAATTGATGGCTGGCTCGCTCGATCGATCGATCTAGCAAGTATCTCTGACTAGTAATAGTCAGCATTGAATAATAAGCACTGTTTTTCACCAGAGTAAATCAGGGGAAAGCGCGAACGCAGTCCCCCACTACCACAAATTATGCAGTCGAGTTTCCCGCATTTGGGGAAATCGCAGGGGTCAGCACACCCGAAGTGCAATGGATGAGCCTCACCCTGGGAGAACCACCTTAGTGATCATGGTATCTCCCCTGCCAGGTAAGTATGAGTTGCATAGCGCCTGCCAGAAAGGCTCCCCTCACAAGAGGCCCTACTAAGTCGCTGAGGATTTTTCCTGGTTTTTGGTCCGAAGCAGGCCAAAGATCACCTGTCTGGATCCAACTGCGCCAAAAAACGGATGCACCTCATTGTACGGAGCCAGGGGTGTGCAGGCACCCCAAATTCCATAAGACACAGGCTCAAGTCTAAGCACTTCCAAGATGCACAGCAACCAGGGTATTAGCATATGGGGCGGCGGCTTCTGGTCAGAGCATTGCCGTGCCGATGAAGCAGTCCCCACATTTGCATGCCGTCACCTGTGAGACAGAGAGGAAGGATAGGTTAGGTTAGGGAAAGGCTCGCCATGCCCTGACTTCTCGAAGCCCAGCAGAAAAAGAAACTTCACTGATCACACTGTTGTTCATCCACGAGGGGGAGACAAAGGCTGCGTATACAGCTAAATATAAAGAGATAATGTACCACATTTTGGATTGAAAAACAGCTTTGTTGACAATCGGTGGTTAAATCACAAGCATACAAGTACCTCTGACTAGTAACAGTCAGCATTGAATAATAAGCACTGTTTTTCACCAGAGTAAATCAGGGGAAAGCGCGAACGCAGTCCCCCACTACCACAAATTATGCAGTCGAGTTTCCCGCATTTGGGGAAATCGCAGGGGTCAGCACACCCGAAGTGCAATGGATGAGCCTCACCCTGGGAGAACCACCTTAATGATCATGGTATCTCCCCTGCCAGGTAAGTATGAGTTGCATAGCGCCTGCCAGACAGGCTCCCCTCACAAGAGGCCCTACTAAGTCGCTGAGGATTTTTCCTGGTTTTTGGTCCGAAGCAGGCCAAAGATCACCTGTCTGCATCCACCTTTTTGGATTGAAAGCAGCTTTGTTAACAATCAGTGGTCAAATCACAAGCATACAGTATACCGTCAACCAGCCCAATCAATCAATATCTTTGACACAGGCTCAAAGTAGCACAACATAGTACAGCAAAGGCACAGGTCCTACACTTTACGTTACACTCTGCACTAACATTGAGATAAAGCATCACATAGGAAAGCCACAAAACCAAAGGCAGCTGATAAGGGAGAGAGGAGTATCCAATCCTCTTGGCCACCCAGAGGTCAATTGATGGCTGGCTCGCTCGATCTAGCAAGTATCTCTGACTAGTAATAGTCAGCATTGAATAATAAGCACTGTTTTTCACCAGAGTAAATCAGGGGAAAGCGCAAACGCAGTCCCCCACTACCACAAATTATGCAGTCGAGTTTCCCGCATTTGGGGAAATCGCAGGGGTCAGCACACCCGAAGTGCAATGGATGAGCCTCACCCTGGGAGAACCACCTTAGTGATCATGGTATCTCCCCTGCCAGGTAAGTATGAGTTGCATAGCGCCTGCCAGAAAGGCTCCCCTCACAAGAGGCCCTACTAAGTCGCTGAGGATTTTTCCTGGTTTTTGGTCCGAAGCAGGCCAAAGATCACCTGTCTGGATCCAACTGCGCCAAAAAACGGATGCACCTCATTGTACGGAGCCAGGGGTGTGCAGGCACCCCAAATTCCATAAGACACAGGCTCAAGTCTAAGCACTTCCAAGATGCACAGCAACCAGGGTATTAGCATATGGGGCGGCGGCTTCTGGTCAGAGCATTGCCGTGCCGATGAAGCAGTCCCCACATTTGCATGCCGTCACCTGTGAGACAGAGAGGAAGGATAGGTTAGGTTAGGGAAAGGCTCGCCATGCCCTGACTTCTCGAAGCCCAGCAGAAAAAGAAACTTCACTGATCACACTGTTGTTCATCCACGAGGGGGAGACAAAGGCTGCGTATACAGCTAAATATAAAGAGATAATGTACCACATTTTGGATTGAAAAACAGCTTTGTTGACAATCGGTGGTTAAATCACAAGCATACAAGTACCTCTGACTAGTAACAGTCAGCATTGAATAATAAGCACTGTTTTTCACCAGAGTAAATCAGGGGAAAGCGCGAACGCAGTCCCCCACTACCACAAATTATGCAGTCGAGTTTCCCGCATTTGGGGAAATCGCAGGGGTCAGCACACCCGAAGTGCAATGGATGAGCCTCACCCTGGGAGAACCACCTTAATGATCATGGTATCTCCCCTGCCAGGTAAGTATGAGTTGCATAGCGCCTGCCAGACAGGCTCCCCTCACAAGAGGCCCTACTAAGTCGCTGAGGATTTTTCCTGGTTTTTGGTCCGAAGCAGGCCAAAGATCACCTGTCTGCATCCACCTTTTTGGATTGAAAGCAGCTTTGTTAACAATCAGTGGTCAAATCACAAGCATACAGTATACCGTCAACCAGCCCAATCAATCAATATCTTTGACACAGGCTCAAAGTAGCACAACATAGTACAGCAAAGGCACAGGTCCTACACTTTACGTTACACTCTGCACTAACATTGAGATAAAGCATCACATAGGAAAGCCACAAAACCAAAGGCAGCTGATAAGGGAGAGAGGAGTATCCAATCCTCTTGGCCACCCAGAGGTCAATTGATGGCTGGCTCGCTCGATCGATCGATCTAGCAAGTATCTCTGACTAGTAATAGTCAGCATTGAATAATAAGCACTGTTTTTCACCAGAGTAAATCAGGGGAAAGCGCAAACGCAGTCCCCCACTACCACAAATTATGCAGTCGAGTTTCCCGCATTTGGGGAAATCGCAGGGGTCAGCACACCCGAAGTGCAATGGCTGAGCCTCACCCTGGGAGAACCACCTTAATGATCATGGTATCTCCCCTGCCAGGTAAGTATGAGTTGCATAGCGCCTGCCAGACAGGCTCCCCTCACAAGAGGCCCTACTAAGTCGCTGAGGATTTTTCCTGGTTTTTGGTCCGAAGCAGGCCAAAGATCACCTGTCTGCATCCACCTTTTTGGATTGAAAGCAGCTTTGTTAACAATCAGTGGTCAAATCACAAGCATACAGTATACCGTCAACCAGCCCAATCAATCAATATCTTTGACACAGGCTCAAAGTAGCACAACATAGTACAGCAAAGGCACAGGTCCTACACTTTACGTTACACTCTGCACTAACATTGAGATAAAGCATCACATAGGAAAGCCACAAAACCAAAGGCAGCTGATAAGGGAGAGAGGAGTATCCAATCCTCTTGGCCACCCAGAGGTCAATTGATGGCTGGCTCGCTCGATCGATCGATCTAGCAAGTATCTCTGACTAGTAATAGTCAGCATTGAATAATAAGCACTGTTTTTCACCAGAGTAAATCAGGGGAAAGCGCGAACGCAGTCCCCCACTACCACAAATTATGCAGTCGAGTTTCCCGCATTTGGGGAAATCGCAGGGGTCAGCACACCCGAAGTGCAATGGATGAGCCTCACCCTGGGAGAACCACCTTAGTGATCATGGTATCTCCCCTGCCAGGTAAGTATGAGTTGCATAGCGCCTGCCAGACAGGCTCCCCTCACAAGAGGCCCTACTAAGTCGCTGAGGATTTTTCCTGGTTTTTGGTCCGAAGCAGGCCAAAGATCACCTGTCTGCATCCACCTTTTTGGATTGAAAGCAGCTTTGTTAACAATCAGTGGTCAAATCACAAGCATACAGTATACCGTCAACCAGCCCAATCAATCAATATCTTTGACACAGGCTCAAAGTAGCACAACATAGTACAGCAAAGGCACAGGTCCTACACTTTACGTTACACTCTGCACTAACATTGAGATAAAGCATCACATAGGAAAGCCACAAAACCAAAGGCAGCTGATAAGGGAGAGAGGAGTATCCAATCCTCTTGGCCACCCAGAGGTCAATTGATGGCTGGCTCGCTCGATCTAGCAAGTATCTCTGACTAGTAATAGTCAGCATTGAATAATAAGCACTGTTTTTCACCAGAGTAAATCAGGGGAAAGCGCAAACGCAGTCCCCCACTACCACAAATTATGCAGTCGAGTTTCCCGCATTTGGGGAAATCGCAGGGGTCAGCACACCCGAAGTGCAATGGATGAGCCTCACCCTGGGAGAACCACCTTAATGATCATGGTATCTCCCCTGCCAGGTAAGTATGAGTTGCATAGCGCCTGCCAGACAGGCTCCCCTCACAAGAGGCCCTACTAAGTCGCTGAGGATTTTTCCTGGTTTTTGGTCCGAAGCAGGCCAAAGATCACCTGTCTGCATCCACCTTTTTGGATTGAAAGCAGCTTTGTTAACAATCAGTGGTCAAATCACAAGCATACAGTATACCGTCAACCAGCCCAATCAATCAATATCTTTGACACAGGCTCAAAGTAGCACAACATAGTACAGCAAAGGCACAGGTCCTACACTTTACGTTACACTCTGCACTAACATTGAGATAAAGCATCACATAGGAAAGCCACAAAACCAAAGGCAGCTGATAAGGGAGAGAGGAGTATCCAATCCTCTTGGCCACCCAGAGGTCAATTGATGGCTGGCTCGCTCGATCGATCGATCGATCTAGCAAGTATCTCTGACTAGTAATAGTCAGCATTGAATAATAAGCACTGTTTTTCACCAGAGTAAATCAGGGGAAAGCGCAAACGCAGTCCCCCACTACCACAAATTATGCAGTCGAGTTTCCCGCATTTGGGGAAATCGCAGGGGTCAGCACACCCGAAGTGCAATGGCTGAGCCTCACCCTGGGAGAACCACCTTAATGATCATGGTATCTCCCCTGCCAGGTAAGTATGAGTTGCATAGCGCCTGCCAGACAGGCTCCCCTCACAAGAGGCCCTACTAAGTCGCTGAGGATTTTTCCTGGTTTTTGGTCCGAAGCAGGCCAAAGATCACCTGTCTGCATCCACCTTTTTGGATTGAAAGCAGCTTTGTTAACAATCAGTGGTCAAATCACAAGCATACAGTATACCGTCAACCAGCCCAATCAATCAATATCTTTGACACAGGCTCAAAGTAGCACAACATAGTACAGCAAAGGCACAGGTCCTACACTTTACGTTACACTCTGCACTAACATTGAGATAAAGCATCACATAGGAAAGCCACAAAACCAAAGGCAGCTGATAAGGGAGAGAGGAGTATCCAATCCTCTTGGCCACCCAGAGGTCAATTGATGGCTGGCTCGCTCGATCGATCGATCTAGCAAGTATCTCTGACTAGTAATAGTCAGCATTGAATAATAAGCACTGTTTTTCACCAGAGTAAATCAGGGGAAAGCGCGAACGCAGTCCCCCACTACCACAAATTATGCAGTCGAGTTTCCCGCATTTGGGGAAATCGCAGGGGTCAGCACACCCGAAGTGCAATGGATGAGCCTCACCCTGGGAGAACCACCTTAGTGATCATGGTATCTCCCCTGCCAGGTAAGTATGAGTTGCATAGCGCCTGCCAGACAGGCTCCCCTCACAAGAGGCCCTACTAAGTCGCTGAGGATTTTTCCTGGTTTTTGGTCCGAAGCAGGCCAAAGATCACCTGTCTGCATCCACCTTTTTGGATTGAAAGCAGCTTTGTTAACAATCAGTGGTCAAATCACAAGCATACAGTATACCGTCAACCAGCCCAATCAATCAATATCTTTGACACAGGCTCAAAGTAGCACAACATAGTACAGCAAAGGCACAGGTCCTACACTTTACGTTACACTCTGCACTAACATTGAGATAAAGCATCACATAGGAAAGCCACAAAACCAAAGGCAGCTGATAAGGGAGAGAGGAGTATCCAATCCTCTTGGCCACCCAGAGGTCAATTGATGGCTGGCTCGCTCGATCTAGCAAGTATCTCTGACTAGTAATAGTCAGCATTGAATAATAAGCACTGTTTTTCACCAGAGTAAATCAGGGGAAAGCGCAAACGCAGTCCCCCACTACCACAAATTATGCAGTCGAGTTTCCCGCATTTGGGGAAATCGCAGGGGTCAGCACACCCGAAGTGCAATGGATGAGCCTCACCCTGGGAGAACCACCTTAATGATCATGGTATCTCCCCTGCCAGGTAAGTATGAGTTGCATAGCGCCTGCCAGACAGGCTCCCCTCACAAGAGGCCCTACTAAGTCGCTGAGGATTTTTCCTGGTTTTTGGTCCGAAGCAGGCCAAAGATCACCTGTCTGCATCCACCTTTTTGGATTGAAAGCAGCTTTGTTAACAATCAGTGGTCAAATCACAAGCATACAGTATACCGTCAACCAGCCCAATCAATCAATATCTTTGACACAGGCTCAAAGTAGCACAACATAGTACAGCAAAGGCACAGGTCCTACACTTTACGTTACACTCTGCACTAACATTGAGATAAAGCATCACATAGGAAAGCCACAAAACCAAAGGCAGCTGATAAGGGAGAGAGGAGTATCCAATCCTCTTGGCCACCCAGAGGTCAATTGATGGCTGGCTCGCTCGATCGATCGATCTAGCAAGTATCTCTGACTAGTAATAGTCAGCATTGAATAATAAGCACTGTTTTTCACCAGAGTAAATCAGGGGAAAGCGCGAACGCAGTCCCCCACTACCACAAATTATGCAGTCGAGTTTCCCGCATTTGGGGAAATCGCAGGGGTCAGCACACCCGAAGTGCAATGGATGAGCCTCACCCTGGGAGAACCACCTTAGTGATCATGGTATCTCCCCTGCCAGGTAAGTATGAGTTGCATAGCGCCTGCCAGAAAGGCTCCCCTCACAAGAGGCCCTACTAAGTCGCTGAGGATTTTTCCTGGTTTTTGGTCCGAAGCAGGCCAAAGATCACCTGTCTGGATCCAACTGCGCCAAAAAACGGATGCACCTCATTGTACGGAGCCAGGGGTGTGCAGGCACCCCAAATTCCATAAGACACAGGCTCAAGTCTAAGCACTTCCAAGATGCACAGCAACCAGGGTATTAGCATATGGGGCGGCGGCTTCTGGTCAGAGCATTGCCGTGCCGATGAAGCAGTCCCCACATTTGCATGCCGTCACCTGTGAGACAGAGAGGAAGGATAGGTTAGGTTAGGGAAAGGCTCGCCATGCCCTGACTTCTCGAAGCCCAGCAGAAAAAGAAACTTCACTGATCACACTGTTGTTCATCCACGAGGGGGAGACAAAGGCTGCGTATACAGCTAAATATAAAGAGATAATGTACCACATTTTGGATTGAAAAACAGCTTTGTTGACAATCGGTGGTTAAATCACAAGCATACAAGTACCTCTGACTAGTAACAGTCAGCATTGAATAATAAGCACTGTTTTTCACCAGAGTAAATCAGGGGAAAGCGCGAACGCAGTCCCCCACTACCACAAATTATGCAGTCGAGTTTCCCGCATTTGGGGAAATCGCAGGGGTCAGCACACCCGAAGTGCAATGGATGAGCCTCACCCTGGGAGAACCACCTTAATGATCATGGTATCTCCCCTGCCAGGTAAGTATGAGTTGCATAGCGCCTGCCAGACAGGCTCCCCTCACAAGAGGCCCTACTAAGTCGCTGAGGATTTTTCCTGGTTTTTGGTCCGAAGCAGGCCAAAGATCACCTGTCTGCATCCACCTTTTTGGATTGAAAGCAGCTTTGTTAACAATCAGTGGTCAAATCACAAGCATACAGTATACCGTCAACCAGCCCAATCAATCAATATCTTTGACACAGGCTCAAAGTAGCACAACATAGTACAGCAAAGGCACAGGTCCTACACTTTACGTTACACTCTGCACTAACATTGAGATAAAGCATCACATAGGAAAGCCACAAAACCAAAGGCAGCTGATAAGGGAGAGAGGAGTATCCAATCCTCTTGGCCACCCAGAGGTCAATTGATGGCTGGCTCGCTCGATCTAGCAAGTATCTCTGACTAGTAATAGTCAGCATTGAATAATAAGCACTGTTTTTCACCAGAGTAAATCAGGGGAAAGCGCAAACGCAGTCCCCCACTACCACAAATTATGCAGTCGAGTTTCCCGCATTTGGGGAAATCGCAGGGGTCAGCACACCCGAAGTGCAATGGATGAGCCTCACCCTGGGAGAACCACCTTAGTGATCATGGTATCTCCCCTGCCAGGTAAGTATGAGTTGCATAGCGCCTGCCAGAAAGGCTCCCCTCACAAGAGGCCCTACTAAGTCGCTGAGGATTTTTCCTGGTTTTTGGTCCGAAGCAGGCCAAAGATCACCTGTCTGGATCCAACTGCGCCAAAAAACGGATGCACCTCATTGTACGGAGCCAGGGGTGTGCAGGCACCCCAAATTCCATAAGACACAGGCTCAAGTCTAAGCACTTCCAAGATGCACAGCAACCAGGGTATTAGCATATGGGGCGGCGGCTTCTGGTCAGAGCATTGCCGTGCCGATGAAGCAGTCCCCACATTTGCATGCCGTCACCTGTGAGACAGAGAGGAAGGATAGGTTAGGTTAGGGAAAGGCTCGCCATGCCCTGACTTCTCGAAGCCCAGCAGAAAAAGAAACTTCACTGATCACACTGTTGTTCATCCACGAGGGGGAGACAAAGGCTGCGTATACAGCTAAATATAAAGAGATAATGTACCACATTTTGGATTGAAAAACAGCTTTGTTGACAATCGGTGGTTAAATCACAAGCATACAAGTACCTCTGACTAGTAACAGTCAGCATTGAATAATAAGCACTGTTTTTCACCAGAGTAAATCAGGGGAAAGCGCGAACGCAGTCCCCCACTACCACAAATTATGCAGTCGAGTTTCCCGCATTTGGGGAAATCGCAGGGGTCAGCACACCCGAAGTGCAATGGATGAGCCTCACCCTGGGAGAACCACCTTAATGATCATGGTATCTCCCCTGCCAGGTAAGTATGAGTTGCATAGCGCCTGCCAGACAGGCTCCCCTCACAAGAGGCCCTACTAAGTCGCTGAGGATTTTTCCTGGTTTTTGGTCCGAAGCAGGCCAAAGATCACCTGTCTGCATCCACCTTTTTGGATTGAAAGCAGCTTTGTTAACAATCAGTGGTCAAATCACAAGCATACAGTATACCGTCAACCAGCCCAATCAATCAATATCTTTGACACAGGCTCAAAGTAGCACAACATAGTACAGCAAAGGCACAGGTCCTACACTTTACGTTACACTCTGCACTAACATTGAGATAAAGCATCACATAGGAAAGCCACAAAACCAAAGGCAGCTGATAAGGGAGAGAGGAGTATCCAATCCTCTTGGCCACCCAGAGGTCAATTGATGGCTGGCTCGCTCGATCGATCGATCTAGCAAGTATCTCTGACTAGTAATAGTCAGCATTGAATAATAAGCACTGTTTTTCACCAGAGTAAATCAGGGGAAAGCGCAAACGCAGTCCCCCACTACCACAAATTATGCAGTCGAGTTTCCCGCATTTGGGGAAATCGCAGGGGTCAGCACACCCGAAGTGCAATGGCTGAGCCTCACCCTGGGAGAACCACCTTAATGATCATGGTATCTCCCCTGCCAGGTAAGTATGAGTTGCATAGCGCCTGCCAGACAGGCTCCCCTCACAAGAGGCCCTACTAAGTCGCTGAGGATTTTTCCTGGTTTTTGGTCCGAAGCAGGCCAAAGATCACCTGTCTGCATCCACCTTTTTGGATTGAAAGCAGCTTTGTTAACAATCAGTGGTCAAATCACAAGCATACAGTATACCGTCAACCAGCCCAATCAATCAATATCTTTGACACAGGCTCAAAGTAGCACAACATAGTACAGCAAAGGCACAGGTCCTACACTTTACGTTACACTCTGCACTAACATTGAGATAAAGCATCACATAGGAAAGCCACAAAACCAAAGGCAGCTGATAAGGGAGAGAGGAGTATCCAATCCTCTTGGCCACCCAGAGGTCAATTGATGGCTGGCTCGCTCGATCGATCGATCTAGCAAGTATCTCTGACTAGTAATAGTCAGCATTGAATAATAAGCACTGTTTTTCACCAGAGTAAATCAGGGGAAAGCGCGAACGCAGTCCCCCACTACCACAAATTATGCAGTCGAGTTTCCCGCATTTGGGGAAATCGCAGGGGTCAGCACACCCGAAGTGCAATGGATGAGCCTCACCCTGGGAGAACCACCTTAGTGATCATGGTATCTCCCCTGCCAGGTAAGTATGAGTTGCATAGCGCCTGCCAGACAGGCTCCCCTCACAAGAGGCCCTACTAAGTCGCTGAGGATTTTTCCTGGTTTTTGGTCCGAAGCAGGCCAAAGATCACCTGTCTGCATCCACCTTTTTGGATTGAAAGCAGCTTTGTTAACAATCAGTGGTCAAATCACAAGCATACAGTATACCGTCAACCAGCCCAATCAATCAATATCTTTGACACAGGCTCAAAGTAGCACAACATAGTACAGCAAAGGCACAGGTCCTACACTTTACGTTACACTCTGCACTAACATTGAGATAAAGCATCACATAGGAAAGCCACAAAACCAAAGGCAGCTGATAAGGGAGAGAGGAGTATCCAATCCTCTTGGCCACCCAGAGGTCAATTGATGGCTGGCTCGCTCGATCTAGCAAGTATCTCTGACTAGTAATAGTCAGCATTGAATAATAAGCACTGTTTTTCACCAGAGTAAATCAGGGGAAAGCGCAAACGCAGTCCCCCACTACCACAAATTATGCAGTCGAGTTTCCCGCATTTGGGGAAATCGCAGGGGTCAGCACACCCGAAGTGCAATGGATGAGCCTCACCCTGGGAGAACCACCTTAATGATCATGGTATCTCCCCTGCCAGGTAAGTATGAGTTGCATAGCGCCTGCCAGACAGGCTCCCCTCACAAGAGGCCCTACTAAGTCGCTGAGGATTTTTCCTGGTTTTTGGTCCGAAGCAGGCCAAAGATCACCTGTCTGCATCCACCTTTTTGGATTGAAAGCAGCTTTGTTAACAATCAGTGGTCAAATCACAAGCATACAGTATACCGTCAACCAGCCCAATCAATCAATATCTTTGACACAGGCTCAAAGTAGCACAACATAGTACAGCAAAGGCACAGGTCCTACACTTTACGTTACACTCTGCACTAACATTGAGATAAAGCATCACATAGGAAAGCCACAAAACCAAAGGCAGCTGATAAGGGAGAGAGGAGTATCCAATCCTCTTGGCCACCCAGAGGTCAATTGATGGCTGGCTCGCTCGATCGATCGATCTAGCAAGTATCTCTGACTAGTAATAGTCAGCATTGAATAATAAGCACTGTTTTTCACCAGAGTAAATCAGGGGAAAGCGCGAACGCAGTCCCCCACTACCACAAATTATGCAGTCGAGTTTCCCGCATTTGGGGAAATCGCAGGGGTCAGCACACCCGAAGTGCAATGGATGAGCCTCACCCTGGGAGAACCACCTTAGTGATCATGGTATCTCCCCTGCCAGGTAAGTATGAGTTGCATAGCGCCTGCCAGAAAGGCTCCCCTCACAAGAGGCCCTACTAAGTCGCTGAGGATTTTTCCTGGTTTTTGGTCCGAAGCAGGCCAAAGATCACCTGTCTGGATCCAACTGCGCCAAAAAACGGATGCACCTCATTGTACGGAGCCAGGGGTGTGCAGGCACCCCAAATTCCATAAGACACAGGCTCAAGTCTAAGCACTTCCAAGATGCACAGCAACCAGGGTATTAGCATATGGGGCGGCGGCTTCTGGTCAGAGCATTGCCGTGCCGATGAAGCAGTCCCCACATTTGCATGCCGTCACCTGTGAGACAGAGAGGAAGGATAGGTTAGGTTAGGGAAAGGCTCGCCATGCCCTGACTTCTCGAAGCCCAGCAGAAAAAGAAACTTCACTGATCACACTGTTGTTCATCCACGAGGGGGAGACAAAGGCTGCGTATACAGCTAAATATAAAGAGATAATGTACCACATTTTGGATTGAAAAACAGCTTTGTTGACAATCGGTGGTTAAATCACAAGCATACAAGTACCTCTGACTAGTAACAGTCAGCATTGAATAATAAGCACTGTTTTTCACCAGAGTAAATCAGGGGAAAGCGCGAACGCAGTCCCCCACTACCACAAATTATGCAGTCGAGTTTCCCGCATTTGGGGAAATCGCAGGGGTCAGCACACCCGAAGTGCAATGGATGAGCCTCACCCTGGGAGAACCACCTTAATGATCATGGTATCTCCCCTGCCAGGTAAGTATGAGTTGCATAGCGCCTGCCAGACAGGCTCCCCTCACAAGAGGCCCTACTAAGTCGCTGAGGATTTTTCCTGGTTTTTGGTCCGAAGCAGGCCAAAGATCACCTGTCTGCATCCACCTTTTTGGATTGAAAGCAGCTTTGTTAACAATCAGTGGTCAAATCACAAGCATACAGTATACCGTCAACCAGCCCAATCAATCAATATCTTTGACACAGGCTCAAAGTAGCACAACATAGTACAGCAAAGGCACAGGTCCTACACTTTACGTTACACTCTGCACTAACATTGAGATAAAGCATCACATAGGAAAGCCACAAAACCAAAGGCAGCTGATAAGGGAGAGAGGAGTATCCAATCCTCTTGGCCACCCAGAGGTCAATTGATGGCTGGCTCGCTCGATCGATCGATCTAGCAAGTATCTCTGACTAGTAATAGTCAGCATTGAATAATAAGCACTGTTTTTCACCAGAGTAAATCAGGGGAAAGCGCGAACGCAGTCCCCCACTACCACAAATTATGCAGTCGAGTTTCCCGCATTTGGGGAAATCGCAGGGGTCAGCACACCCGAAGTGCAATGGATGAGCCTCACCCTGGGAGAACCACCTTAGTGATCATGGTATCTCCCCTGCCAGGTAAGTATGAGTTGCATAGCGCCTGCCAGACAGGCTCCCCTCACAAGAGGCCCTACTAAGTCGCTGAGGATTTTTCCTGGTTTTTGGTCCGAAGCAGGCCAAAGATCACCTGTCTGCATCCACCTTTTTGGATTGAAAGCAGCTTTGTTAACAATCAGTGGTCAAATCACAAGCATACAGTATACCGTCAACCAGCCCAATCAATCAATATCTTTGACACAGGCTCAAAGTAGCACAACATAGTACAGCAAAGGCACAGGTCCTACACTTTACGTTACACTCTGCACTAACATTGAGATAAAGCATCACATAGGAAAGCCACAAAACCAAAGGCAGCTGATAAGGGAGAGAGGAGTATCCAATCCTCTTGGCCACCCAGAGGTCAATTGATGGCTGGCTCGCTCGATCTAGCAAGTATCTCTGACTAGTAATAGTCAGCATTGAATAATAAGCACTGTTTTTCACCAGAGTAAATCAGGGGAAAGCGCAAACGCAGTCCCCCACTACCACAAATTATGCAGTCGAGTTTCCCGCATTTGGGGAAATCGCAATGGCTGAGCCTCACCCTGGGAGAACCACCTTAATGATCATGGTATCTCCCCTGCCAGGTAAGTATGAGTTGCATAGCGCCTGCCAGACAGGCTCCCCTCACAAGAGGCCCTACTAAGTCGCTGAGGATTTTTCCTGGTTTTTGGTCCGAAGCAGGCCAAAGATCACCTGTCTGCATCCACCTTTTTGGATTGAAAGCAGCTTTGTTAACAATCAGTGGTCAAATCACAAGCATACAGTATACCGTCAACCAGCCCAATCAATCAATATCTTTGACACAGGCTCAAAGTAGCACAACATAGTACAGCAAAGGCACAGGTCCTACACTTTACGTTACACTCTGCACTAACATTGAGATAAAGCATCACATAGGAAAGCCACAAAACCAAAGGCAGCTGATAAGGGAGAGAGGAGTATCCAATCCTCTTGGCCACCCAGAGGTCAATTGATGGCTGGCTCGCTCGATCGATCGATCTAGCAAGTATCTCTGACTAGTAATAGTCAGCATTGAATAATAAGCACTGTTTTTCACCAGAGTAAATCAGGGGAAAGCGCGAACGCAGTCCCCCACTACCACAAATTATGCAGTCGAGTTTCCCGCATTTGGGGAAATCGCAGGGGTCAGCACACCCGAAGTGCAATGGATGAGCCTCACCCTGGGAGAACCACCTTAGTGATCATGGTATCTCCCCTGCCAGGTAAGTATGAGTTGCATAGCGCCTGCCAGACAGGCTCCCCTCACAAGAGGCCCTACTAAGTCGCTGAGGATTTTTCCTGGTTTTTGGTCCGAAGCAGGCCAAAGATCACCTGTCTGCATCCACCTTTTTGGATTGAAAGCAGCTTTGTTAACAATCAGTGGTCAAATCACAAGCATACAGTATACCGTCAACCAGCCCAATCAATCAATATCTTTGACACAGGCTCAAAGTAGCACAACATAGTACAGCAAAGGCACAGGTCCTACACTTTACGTTACACTCTGCACTAACATTGAGATAAAGCATCACATAGGAAAGCCACAAAACCAAAGGCAGCTGATAAGGGAGAGAGGAGTATCCAATCCTCTTGGCCACCCAGAGGTCAATTGATGGCTGGCTCGCTCGATCTAGCAAGTATCTCTGACTAGTAATAGTCAGCATTGAATAATAAGCACTGTTTTTCACCAGAGTAAATCAGGGGAAAGCGCAAACGCAGTCCCCCACTACCACAAATTATGCAGTCGAGTTTCCCGCATTTGGGGAAATCGCAGGGGTCAGCACACCCGAAGTGCAATGGATGAGCCTCACCCTGGGAGAACCACCTTAATGATCATGGTATCTCCCCTGCCAGGTAAGTATGAGTTGCATAGCGCCTGCCAGACAGGCTCCCCTCACAAGAGGCCCTACTAAGTCGCTGAGGATTTTTCCTGGTTTTTGGTCCGAAGCAGGCCAAAGATCACCTGTCTGCATCCACCTTTTTGGATTGAAAGCAGCTTTGTTAACAATCAGTGGTCAAATCACAAGCATACAGTATACCGTCAACCAGCCCAATCAATCAATATCTTTGACACAGGCTCAAAGTAGCACAACATAGTACAGCAAAGGCACAGGTCCTACACTTTACGTTACACTCTGCACTAACATTGAGATAAAGCATCACATAGGAAAGCCACAAAACCAAAGGCAGCTGATAAGGGAGAGAGGAGTATCCAATCCTCTTGGCCACCCAGAGGTCAATTGATGGCTGGCTCGCTCGATCGATCGATCTAGCAAGTATCTCTGACTAGTAATAGTCAGCATTGAATAATAAGCACTGTTTTTCACCAGAGTAAATCAGGGGAAAGCGCGAACGCAGTCCCCCACTACCACAAATTATGCAGTCGAGTTTCCCGCATTTGGGGAAATCGCAGGGGTCAGCACACCCGAAGTGCAATGGATGAGCCTCACCCTGGGAGAACCACCTTAGTGATCATGGTATCTCCCCTGCCAGGTAAGTATGAGTTGCATAGCGCCTGCCAGACAGGCTCCCCTCACAAGAGGCCCTACTAAGTCGCTGAGGATTTTTCCTGGTTTTTGGTCCGAAGCAGGCCAAAGATCACCTGTCTGCATCCACCTTTTTGGATTGAAAGCAGCTTTGTTAACAATCAGTGGTCAAATCACAAGCATACAGTATACCGTCAACCAGCCCAATCAATCAATATCTTTGACACAGGCTCAAAGTAGCACAACATAGTACAGCAAAGGCACAGGTCCTACACTTTACGTTACACTCTGCACTAACATTGAGATAAAGCATCACATAGGAAAGCCACAAAACCAAAGGCAGCTGATAAGGGAGAGAGGAGTATCCAATCCTCTTGGCCACCCAGAGGTCAATTGATGGCTGGCTCGCTCGATCTAGCAAGTATCTCTGACTAGTAATAGTCAGCATTGAATAATAAGCACTGTTTTTCACCAGAGTAAATCAGGGGAAAGCGCAAACGCAGTCCCCCACTACCACAAATTATGCAGTCGAGTTTCCCGCATTTGGGGAAATCGCAGGGGTCAGCACACCCGAAGTGCAATGGCTGAGCCTCACCCTGGGAGAACCACCTTAATGATCATGGTATCTCCCCTGCCAGGTAAGTATGAGTTGCATAGCGCCTGCCAGACAGGCTCCCCTCACAAGAGGCCCTACTAAGTCGCTGAGGATTTTTCCTGGTTTTTGGTCCGAAGCAGGCCAAAGATCACCTGTCTGCATCCACCTTTTTGGATTGAAAGCAGCTTTGTTAACAATCAGTGGTCAAATCACAAGCATACAGTATACCGTCAACCAGCCCAATCAATCAATATCTTTGACACAGGCTCAAAGTAGCACAACATAGTACAGCAAAGGCACAGGTCCTACACTTTACGTTACACTCTGCACTAACATTGAGATAAAGCATCACATAGGAAAGCCACAAAACCAAAGGCAGCTGATAAGGGAGAGAGGAGTATCCAATCCTCTTGGCCACCCAGAGGTCAATTGATGGCTGGCTCGCTCGATCGATCGATCTAGCAAGTATCTCTGACTAGTAATAGTCAGCATTGAATAATAAGCACTGTTTTTCACCAGAGTAAATCAGGGGAAAGCGCGAACGCAGTCCCCCACTACCACAAATTATGCAGTCGAGTTTCCCGCATTTGGGGAAATCGCAGGGGTCAGCACACCCGAAGTGCAATGGATGAGCCTCACCCTGGGAGAACCACCTTAGTGATCATGGTATCTCCCCTGCCAGGTAAGTATGAGTTGCATAGCGCCTGCCAGACAGGCTCCCCTCACAAGAGGCCCTACTAAGTCGCTGAGGATTTTTCCTGGTTTTTGGTCCGAAGCAGGCCAAAGATCACCTGTCTGCATCCACCTTTTTGGATTGAAAGCAGCTTTGTTAACAATCAGTGGTCAAATCACAAGCATACAGTATACCGTCAACCAGCCCAATCAATCAATATCTTTGACACAGGCTCAAAGTAGCACAACATAGTACAGCAAAGGCACAGGTCCTACACTTTACGTTACACTCTGCACTAACATTGAGATAAAGCATCACATAGGAAAGCCACAAAACCAAAGGCAGCTGATAAGGGAGAGAGGAGTATCCAATCCTCTTGGCCACCCAGAGGTCAATTGATGGCTGGCTCGCTCGATCTAGCAAGTATCTCTGACTAGTAATAGTCAGCATTGAATAATAAGCACTGTTTTTCACCAGAGTAAATCAGGGGAAAGCGCAAACGCAGTCCCCCACTACCACAAATTATGCAGTCGAGTTTCCCGCATTTGGGGAAATCGCAGGGGTCAGCACACCCGAAGTGCAATGGCTGAGCCTCACCCTGGGAGAACCACCTTAATGATCATGGTATCTCCCCTGCCAGGTAAGTATGAGTTGCATAGCGCCTGCCAGACAGGCTCCCCTCACAAGAGGCCCTACTAAGTCGCTGAGGATTTTTCCTGGTTTTTGGTCCGAAGCAGGCCAAAGATCACCTGTCTGCATCCACCTTTTTGGATTGAAAGCAGCTTTGTTAACAATCAGTGGTCAAATCACAAGCATACAGTATACCGTCAACCAGCCCAATCAATCAATATCTTTGACACAGGCTCAAAGTAGCACAACATAGTACAGCAAAGGCACAGGTCCTACACTTTACGTTACACTCTGCACTAACATTGAGATAAAGCATCACATAGGAAAGCCACAAAACCAAAGGCAGCTGATAAGGGAGAGAGGAGTATCCAATCCTCTTGGCCACCCAGAGGTCAATTGATGGCTGGCTCGCTCGATCGATCGATCTAGCAAGTATCTCTGACTAGTAATAGTCAGCATTGAATAATAAGCACTGTTTTTCACCAGAGTAAATCAGGGGAAAGCGCGAACGCAGTCCCCCACTACCACAAATTATGCAGTCGAGTTTCCCGCATTTGGGGAAATCGCAGGGGTCAGCACACCCGAAGTGCAATGGATGAGCCTCACCCTGGGAGAACCACCTTAGTGATCATGGTATCTCCCCTGCCAGGTAAGTATGAGTTGCATAGCGCCTGCCAGACAGGCTCCCCTCACAAGAGGCCCTACTAAGTCGCTGAGGATTTTTCCTGGTTTTTGGTCCGAAGCAGGCCAAAGATCACCTGTCTGCATCCACCTTTTTGGATTGAAAGCAGCTTTGTTAACAATCAGTGGTCAAATCACAAGCATACAGTATACCGTCAACCAGCCCAATCAATCAATATCTTTGACACAGGCTCAAAGTAGCACAACATAGTACAGCAAAGGCACAGGTCCTACACTTTACGTTACACTCTGCACTAACATTGAGATAAAGCATCACATAGGAAAGCCACAAAACCAAAGGCAGCTGATAAGGGAGAGAGGAGTATCCAATCCTCTTGGCCACCCAGAGGTCAATTGATGGCTGGCTCGCTCGATCTAGCAAGTATCTCTGACTAGTAATAGTCAGCATTGAATAATAAGCACTGTTTTTCACCAGAGTAAATCAGGGGAAAGCGCAAACGCAGTCCCCCACTACCACAAATTATGCAGTCGAGTTTCCCGCATTTGGGGAAATCGCAGGGGTCAGCACACCCGAAGTGCAATGGATGAGCCTCACCCTGGGAGAACCACCTTAATGATCATGGTATCTCCCCTGCCAGGTAAGTATGAGTTGCATAGCGCCTGCCAGACAGGCTCCCCTCACAAGAGGCCCTACTAAGTCGCTGAGGATTTTTCCTGGTTTTTGGTCCGAAGCAGGCCAAAGATCACCTGTCTGCATCCACCTTTTTGGATTGAAAGCAGCTTTGTTAACAATCAGTGGTCAAATCACAAGCATACAGTATACCGTCAACCAGCCCAATCAATCAATATCTTTGACACAGGCTCAAAGTAGCACAACATAGTACAGCAAAGGCACAGGTCCTACACTTTACGTTACACTCTGCACTAACATTGAGATAAAGCATCACATAGGAAAGCCACAAAACCAAAGGCAGCTGATAAGGGAGAGAGGAGTATCCAATCCTCTTGGCCACCCAGAGGTCAATTGATGGCTGGCTCGCTCGATCGATCGATCTAGCAAGTATCTCTGACTAGTAATAGTCAGCATTGAATAATAAGCACTGTTTTTCACCAGAGTAAATCAGGGGAAAGCGCGAACGCAGTCCCCCACTACCACAAATTATGCAGTCGAGTTTCCCGCATTTGGGGAAATCGCAGGGGTCAGCACACCCGAAGTGCAATGGATGAGCCTCACCCTGGGAGAACCACCTTAGTGATCATGGTATCTCCCCTGCCAGGTAAGTATGAGTTGCATAGCGCCTGCCAGACAGGCTCCCCTCACAAGAGGCCCTACTAAGTCGCTGAGGATTTTTCCTGGTTTTTGGTCCGAAGCAGGCCAAAGATCACCTGTCTGCATCCACCTTTTTGGATTGAAAGCAGCTTTGTTAACAATCAGTGGTCAAATCACAAGCATACAGTATACCGTCAACCAGCCCAATCAATCAATATCTTTGACACAGGCTCAAAGTAGCACAACATAGTACAGCAAAGGCACAGGTCCTACACTTTACGTTACACTCTGCACTAACATTGAGATAAAGCATCACATAGGAAAGCCACAAAACCAAAGGCAGCTGATAAGGGAGAGAGGAGTATCCAATCCTCTTGGCCACCCAGAGGTCAATTGATGGCTGGCTCGCTCGATCTAGCAAGTATCTCTGACTAGTAATAGTCAGCATTGAATAATAAGCACTGTTTTTCACCAGAGTAAATCAGGGGAAAGCGCAAACGCAGTCCCCCACTACCACAAATTATGCAGTCGAGTTTCCCGCATTTGGGGAAATCGCAGGGGTCAGCACACCCGAAGTGCAATGGATGAGCCTCACCCTGGGAGAACCACCTTAATGATCATGGTATCTCCCCTGCCAGGTAAGTATGAGTTGCATAGCGCCTGCCAGACAGGCTCCCCTCACAAGAGGCCCTACTAAGTCGCTGAGGATTTTTCCTGGTTTTTGGTCCGAAGCAGGCCAAAGATCACCTGTCTGCATCCACCTTTTTGGATTGAAAGCAGCTTTGTTAACAATCAGTGGTCAAATCACAAGCATACAGTATACCGTCAACCAGCCCAATCAATCAATATCTTTGACACAGGCTCAAAGTAGCACAACATAGTACAGCAAAGGCACAGGTCCTACACTTTACGTTACACTCTGCACTAACATTGAGATAAAGCATCACATAGGAAAGCCACAAAACCAAAGGCAGCTGATAAGGGAGAGAGGAGTATCCAATCCTCTTGGCCACCCAGAGGTCAATTGATGGCTGGCTCGCTCGATCGATCGATCTAGCAAGTATCTCTGACTAGTAATAGTCAGCATTGAATAATAAGCACTGTTTTTCACCAGAGTAAATCAGGGGAAAGCGCGAACGCAGTCCCCCACTACCACAAATTATGCAGTCGAGTTTCCCGCATTTGGGGAAATCGCAGGGGTCAGCACACCCGAAGTGCAATGGATGAGCCTCACCCTGGGAGAACCACCTTAGTGATCATGGTATCTCCCCTGCCAGGTAAGTATGAGTTGCATAGCGCCTGCCAGACAGGCTCCCCTCACAAGAGGCCCTACTAAGTCGCTGAGGATTTTTCCTGGTTTTTGGTCCGAAGCAGGCCAAAGATCACCTGTCTGCATCCACCTTTTTGGATTGAAAGCAGCTTTGTTAACAATCAGTGGTCAAATCACAAGCATACAGTATACCGTCAACCAGCCCAATCAATCAATATCTTTGACACAGGCTCAAAGTAGCACAACATAGTACAGCAAAGGCACAGGTCCTACACTTTACGTTACACTCTGCACTAACATTGAGATAAAGCATCACATAGGAAAGCCACAAAACCAAAGGCAGCTGATAAGGGAGAGAGGAGTATCCAATCCTCTTGGCCACCCAGAGGTCAATTGATGGCTGGCTCGCTCGATCTAGCAAGTATCTCTGACTAGTAATAGTCAGCATTGAATAATAAGCACTGTTTTTCACCAGAGTAAATCAGGGGAAAGCGCAAACGCAGTCCCCCACTACCACAAATTATGCAGTCGAGTTTCCCGCATTTGGGGAAATCGCAGGGGTCAGCACACCCGAAGTGCAATGGCTGAGCCTCACCCTGGGAGAACCACCTTAATGATCATGGTATCTCCCCTGCCAGGTAAGTATGAGTTGCATAGCGCCTGCCAGACAGGCTCCCCTCACAAGAGGCCCTACTAAGTCGCTGAGGATTTTTCCTGGTTTTTGGTCCGAAGCAGGCCAAAGATCACCTGTCTGCATCCACCTTTTTGGATTGAAAGCAGCTTTGTTAACAATCAGTGGTCAAATCACAAGCATACAGTATACCGTCAACCAGCCCAATCAATCAATATCTTTGACACAGGCTCAAAGTAGCACAACATAGTACAGCAAAGGCACAGGTCCTACACTTTACGTTACACTCTGCACTAACATTGAGATAAAGCATCACATAGGAAAGCCACAAAACCAAAGGCAGCTGATAAGGGAGAGAGGAGTATCCAATCCTCTTGGCCACCCAGAGGTCAATTGATGGCTGGCTCGCTCGATCGATCGATCTAGCAAGTATCTCTGACTAGTAATAGTCAGCATTGAATAATAAGCACTGTTTTTCACCAGAGTAAATCAGGGGAAAGCGCGAACGCAGTCCCCCACTACCACAAATTATGCAGTCGAGTTTCCCGCATTTGGGGAAATCGCAGGGGTCAGCACACCCGAAGTGCAATGGATGAGCCTCACCCTGGGAGAACCACCTTAGTGATCATGGTATCTCCCCTGCCAGGTAAGTATGAGTTGCATAGCGCCTGCCAGACAGGCTCCCCTCACAAGAGGCCCTACTAAGTCGCTGAGGATTTTTCCTGGTTTTTGGTCCGAAGCAGGCCAAAGATCACCTGTCTGCATCCACCTTTTTGGATTGAAAGCAGCTTTGTTAACAATCAGTGGTCAAATCACAAGCATACAGTATACCGTCAACCAGCCCAATCAATCAATATCTTTGACACAGGCTCAAAGTAGCACAACATAGTACAGCAAAGGCACAGGTCCTACACTTTACGTTACACTCTGCACTAACATTGAGATAAAGCATCACATAGGAAAGCCACAAAACCAAAGGCAGCTGATAAGGGAGAGAGGAGTATCCAATCCTCTTGGCCACCCAGAGGTCAATTGATGGCTGGCTCGCTCGATCTAGCAAGTATCTCTGACTAGTAATAGTCAGCATTGAATAATAAGCACTGTTTTTCACCAGAGTAAATCAGGGGAAAGCGCAAACGCAGTCCCCCACTACCACAAATTATGCAGTCGAGTTTCCCGCATTTGGGGAAATCGCAGGGGTCAGCACACCCGAAGTGCAATGGCTGAGCCTCACCCTGGGAGAACCACCTTAATGATCATGGTATCTCCCCTGCCAGGTAAGTATGAGTTGCATAGCGCCTGCCAGACAGGCTCCCCTCACAAGAGGCCCTACTAAGTCGCTGAGGATTTTTCCTGGTTTTTGGTCCGAAGCAGGCCAAAGATCACCTGTCTGCATCCACCTTTTTGGATTGAAAGCAGCTTTGTTAACAATCAGTGGTCAAATCACAAGCATACAGTATACCGTCAACCAGCCCAATCAATCAATATCTTTGACACAGGCTCAAAGTAGCACAACATAGTACAGCAAAGGCACAGGTCCTACACTTTACGTTACACTCTGCACTAACATTGAGATAAAGCATCACATAGGAAAGCCACAAAACCAAAGGCAGCTGATAAGGGAGAGAGGAGTATCCAATCCTCTTGGCCACCCAGAGGTCAATTGATGGCTGGCTCGCTCGATCGATCGATCTAGCAAGTATCTCTGACTAGTAATAGTCAGCATTGAATAATAAGCACTGTTTTTCACCAGAGTAAATCAGGGGAAAGCGCGAACGCAGTCCCCCACTACCACAAATTATGCAGTCGAGTTTCCCGCATTTGGGGAAATCGCAGGGGTCAGCACACCCGAAGTGCAATGGATGAGCCTCACCCTGGGAGAACCACCTTAGTGATCATGGTATCTCCCCTGCCAGGTAAGTATGAGTTGCATAGCGCCTGCCAGACAGGCTCCCCTCACAAGAGGCCCTACTAAGTCGCTGAGGATTTTTCCTGGTTTTTGGTCCGAAGCAGGCCAAAGATCACCTGTCTGCATCCACCTTTTTGGATTGAAAGCAGCTTTGTTAACAATCAGTGGTCAAATCACAAGCATACAGTATACCGTCAACCAGCCCAATCAATCAATATCTTTGACACAGGCTCAAAGTAGCACAACATAGTACAGCAAAGGCACAGGTCCTACACTTTACGTTACACTCTGCACTAACATTGAGATAAAGCATCACATAGGAAAGCCACAAAACCAAAGGCAGCTGATAAGGGAGAGAGGAGTATCCAATCCTCTTGGCCACCCAGAGGTCAATTGATGGCTGGCTCGCTCGATCTAGCAAGTATCTCTGACTAGTAATAGTCAGCATTGAATAATAAGCACTGTTTTTCACCAGAGTAAATCAGGGGAAAGCGCAAACGCAGTCCCCCACTACCACAAATTATGCAGTCGAGTTTCCCGCATTTGGGGAAATCGCAGGGGTCAGCACACCCGAAGTGCAATGGATGAGCCTCACCCTGGGAGAACCACCTTAATGATCATGGTATCTCCCCTGCCAGGTAAGTATGAGTTGCATAGCGCCTGCCAGACAGGCTCCCCTCACAAGAGGCCCTACTAAGTCGCTGAGGATTTTTCCTGGTTTTTGGTCCGAAGCAGGCCAAAGATCACCTGTCTGCATCCACCTTTTTGGATTGAAAGCAGCTTTGTTAACAATCAGTGGTCAAATCACAAGCATACAGTATACCGTCAACCAGCCCAATCAATCAATATCTTTGACACAGGCTCAAAGTAGCACAACATAGTACAGCAAAGGCACAGGTCCTACACTTTACGTTACACTCTGCACTAACATTGAGATAAAGCATCACATAGGAAAGCCACAAAACCAAAGGCAGCTGATAAGGGAGAGAGGAGTATCCAATCCTCTTGGCCACCCAGAGGTCAATTGATGGCTGGCTCGCTCGATCGATCGATCTAGCAAGTATCTCTGACTAGTAATAGTCAGCATTGAATAATAAGCACTGTTTTTCACCAGAGTAAATCAGGGGAAAGCGCGAACGCAGTCCCCCACTACCACAAATTATGCAGTCGAGTTTCCCGCATTTGGGGAAATCGCAGGGGTCAGCACACCCGAAGTGCAATGGATGAGCCTCACCCTGGGAGAACCACCTTAGTGATCATGGTATCTCCCCTGCCAGGTAAGTATGAGTTGCATAGCGCCTGCCAGACAGGCTCCCCTCACAAGAGGCCCTACTAAGTCGCTGAGGATTTTTCCTGGTTTTTGGTCCGAAGCAGGCCAAAGATCACCTGTCTGCATCCACCTTTTTGGATTGAAAGCAGCTTTGTTAACAATCAGTGGTCAAATCACAAGCATACAGTATACCGTCAACCAGCCCAATCAATCAATATCTTTGACACAGGCTCAAAGTAGCACAACATAGTACAGCAAAGGCACAGGTCCTACACTTTACGTTACACTCTGCACTAACATTGAGATAAAGCATCACATAGGAAAGCCACAAAACCAAAGGCAGCTGATAAGGGAGAGAGGAGTATCCAATCCTCTTGGCCACCCAGAGGTCAATTGATGGCTGGCTCGCTCGATCTAGCAAGTATCTCTGACTAGTAATAGTCAGCATTGAATAATAAGCACTGTTTTTCACCAGAGTAAATCAGGGGAAAGCGCAAACGCAGTCCCCCACTACCACAAATTATGCAGTCGAGTTTCCCGCATTTGGGGAAATCGCAGGGGTCAGCACACCCGAAGTGCAATGGCTGAGCCTCACCCTGGGAGAACCACCTTAATGATCATGGTATCTCCCCTGCCAGGTAAGTATGAGTTGCATAGCGCCTGCCAGACAGGCTCCCCTCACAAGAGGCCCTACTAAGTCGCTGAGGATTTTTCCTGGTTTTTGGTCCGAAGCAGGCCAAAGATCACCTGTCTGCATCCACCTTTTTGGATTGAAAGCAGCTTTGTTAACAATCAGTGGTCAAATCACAAGCATACAGTATACCGTCAACCAGCCCAATCAATCAATATCTTTGACACAGGCTCAAAGTAGCACAACATAGTACAGCAAAGGCACAGGTCCTACACTTTACGTTACACTCTGCACTAACATTGAGATAAAGCATCACATAGGAAAGCCACAAAACCAAAGGCAGCTGATAAGGGAGAGAGGAGTATCCAATCCTCTTGGCCACCCAGAGGTCAATTGATGGCTGGCTCGCTCGATCGATCGATCTAGCAAGTATCTCTGACTAGTAATAGTCAGCATTGAATAATAAGCACTGTTTTTCACCAGAGTAAATCAGGGGAAAGCGCGAACGCAGTCCCCCACTACCACAAATTATGCAGTCGAGTTTCCCGCATTTGGGGAAATCGCAGGGGTCAGCACACCCGAAGTGCAATGGATGAGCCTCACCCTGGGAGAACCACCTTAGTGATCATGGTATCTCCCCTGCCAGGTAAGTATGAGTTGCATAGCGCCTGCCAGACAGGCTCCCCTCACAAGAGGCCCTACTAAGTCGCTGAGGATTTTTCCTGGTTTTTGGTCCGAAGCAGGCCAAAGATCACCTGTCTGCATCCACCTTTTTGGATTGAAAGCAGCTTTGTTAACAATCAGTGGTCAAATCACAAGCATACAGTATACCGTCAACCAGCCCAATCAATCAATATCTTTGACACAGGCTCAAAGTAGCACAACATAGTACAGCAAAGGCACAGGTCCTACACTTTACGTTACACTCTGCACTAACATTGAGATAAAGCATCACATAGGAAAGCCACAAAACCAAAGGCAGCTGATAAGGGAGAGAGGAGTATCCAATCCTCTTGGCCACCCAGAGGTCAATTGATGGCTGGCTCGCTCGATCTAGCAAGTATCTCTGACTAGTAATAGTCAGCATTGAATAATAAGCACTGTTTTTCACCAGAGTAAATCAGGGGAAAGCGCAAACGCAGTCCCCCACTACCACAAATTATGCAGTCGAGTTTCCCGCATTTGGGGAAATCGCAGGGGTCAGCACACCCGAAGTGCAATGGATGAGCCTCACCCTGGGAGAACCACCTTAATGATCATGGTATCTCCCCTGCCAGGTAAGTATGAGTTGCATAGCGCCTGCCAGACAGGCTCCCCTCACAAGAGGCCCTACTAAGTCGCTGAGGATTTTTCCTGGTTTTTGGTCCGAAGCAGGCCAAAGATCACCTGTCTGCATCCACCTTTTTGGATTGAAAGCAGCTTTGTTAACAATCAGTGGTCAAATCACAAGCATACAGTATACCGTCAACCAGCCCAATCAATCAATATCTTTGACACAGGCTCAAAGTAGCACAACATAGTACAGCAAAGGCACAGGTCCTACACTTTACGTTACACTCTGCACTAACATTGAGATAAAGCATCACATAGGAAAGCCACAAAACCAAAGGCAGCTGATAAGGGAGAGAGGAGTATCCAATCCTCTTGGCCACCCAGAGGTCAATTGATGGCTGGCTCGCTCGATCGATCGATCTAGCAAGTATCTCTGACTAGTAATAGTCAGCATTGAATAATAAGCACTGTTTTTCACCAGAGTAAATCAGGGGAAAGCGCGAACGCAGTCCCCCACTACCACAAATTATGCAGTCGAGTTTCCCGCATTTGGGGAAATCGCAGGGGTCAGCACACCCGAAGTGCAATGGATGAGCCTCACCCTGGGAGAACCACCTTAGTGATCATGGTATCTCCCCTGCCAGGTAAGTATGAGTTGCATAGCGCCTGCCAGAAAGGCTCCCCTCACAAGAGGCCCTACTAAGTCGCTGAGGATTTTTCCTGGTTTTTGGTCCGAAGCAGGCCAAAGATCACCTGTCTGGATCCAACTGCGCCAAAAAACGGATGCACCTCATTGTACGGAGCCAGGGGTGTGCAGGCACCCCAAATTCCATAAGACACAGGCTCAAGTCTAAGCACTTCCAAGATGCACAGCAACCAGGGTATTAGCATATGGGGCGGCGGCTTCTGGTCAGAGCATTGCCGTGCCGATGAAGCAGTCCCCACATTTGCATGCCGTCACCTGTGAGACAGAGAGGAAGGATAGGTTAGGTTAGGGAAAGGCTCGCCATGCCCTGACTTCTCGAAGCCCAGCAGAAAAAGAAACTTCACTGATCACACTGTTGTTCATCCACGAGGGGGAGACAAAGGCTGCGTATACAGCTAAATATAAAGAGATAATGTACCACATTTTGGATTGAAAAACAGCTTTGTTGACAATCGGTGGTTAAATCACAAGCATACAAGTACCTCTGACTAGTAACAGTCAGCATTGAATAATAAGCACTGTTTTTCACCAGAGTAAATCAGGGGAAAGCGCGAACGCAGTCCCCCACTACCACAAATTATGCAGTCGAGTTTCCCGCATTTGGGGAAATCGCAGGGGTCAGCACACCCGAAGTGCAATGGATGAGCCTCACCCTGGGAGAACCACCTTAATGATCATGGTATCTCCCCTGCCAGGTAAGTATGAGTTGCATAGCGCCTGCCAGACAGGCTCCCCTCACAAGAGGCCCTACTAAGTCGCTGAGGATTTTTCCTGGTTTTTGGTCCGAAGCAGGCCAAAGATCACCTGTCTGCATCCACCTTTTTGGATTGAAAGCAGCTTTGTTAACAATCAGTGGTCAAATCACAAGCATACAGTATACCGTCAACCAGCCCAATCAATCAATATCTTTGACACAGGCTCAAAGTAGCACAACATAGTACAGCAAAGGCACAGGTCCTACACTTTACGTTACACTCTGCACTAACATTGAGATAAAGCATCACATAGGAAAGCCACAAAACCAAAGGCAGCTGATAAGGGAGAGAGGAGTATCCAATCCTCTTGGCCACCCAGAGGTCAATTGATGGCTGGCTCGCTCGATCGATCGATCTAGCAAGTATCTCTGACTAGTAATAGTCAGCATTGAATAATAAGCACTGTTTTTCACCAGAGTAAATCAGGGGAAAGCGCGAACGCAGTCCCCCACTACCACAAATTATGCAGTCGAGTTTCCCGCATTTGGGGAAATCGCAGGGGTCAGCACACCCGAAGTGCAATGGATGAGCCTCACCCTGGGAGAACCACCTTAGTGATCATGGTATCTCCCCTGCCAGGTAAGTATGAGTTGCATAGCGCCTGCCAGACAGGCTCCCCTCACAAGAGGCCCTACTAAGTCGCTGAGGATTTTTCCTGGTTTTTGGTCCGAAGCAGGCCAAAGATCACCTGTCTGCATCCACCTTTTTGGATTGAAAGCAGCTTTGTTAACAATCAGTGGTCAAATCACAAGCATACAGTATACCGTCAACCAGCCCAATCAATCAATATCTTTGACACAGGCTCAAAGTAGCACAACATAGTACAGCAAAGGCACAGGTCCTACACTTTACGTTACACTCTGCACTAACATTGAGATAAAGCATCACATAGGAAAGCCACAAAACCAAAGGCAGCTGATAAGGGAGAGAGGAGTATCCAATCCTCTTGGCCACCCAGAGGTCAATTGATGGCTGGCTCGCTCGATCTAGCAAGTATCTCTGACTAGTAATAGTCAGCATTGAATAATAAGCACTGTTTTTCACCAGAGTAAATCAGGGGAAAGCGCAAACGCAGTCCCCCACTACCACAAATTATGCAGTCGAGTTTCCCGCATTTGGGGAAATCGCAGGGGTCAGCACACCCGAAGTGCAATGGCTGAGCCTCACCCTGGGAGAACCACCTTAATGATCATGGTATCTCCCCTGCCAGGTAAGTATGAGTTGCATAGCGCCTGCCAGACAGGCTCCCCTCACAAGAGGCCCTACTAAGTCGCTGAGGATTTTTCCTGGTTTTTGGTCCGAAGCAGGCCAAAGATCACCTGTCTGCATCCACCTTTTTGGATTGAAAGCAGCTTTGTTAACAATCAGTGGTCAAATCACAAGCATACAGTATACCGTCAACCAGCCCAATCAATCAATATCTTTGACACAGGCTCAAAGTAGCACAACATAGTACAGCAAAGGCACAGGTCCTACACTTTACGTTACACTCTGCACTAACATTGAGATAAAGCATCACATAGGAAAGCCACAAAACCAAAGGCAGCTGATAAGGGAGAGAGGAGTATCCAATCCTCTTGGCCACCCAGAGGTCAATTGATGGCTGGCTCGCTCGATCGATCGATCTAGCAAGTATCTCTGACTAGTAATAGTCAGCATTGAATAATAAGCACTGTTTTTCACCAGAGTAAATCAGGGGAAAGCGCGAACGCAGTCCCCCACTACCACAAATTATGCAGTCGAGTTTCCCGCATTTGGGGAAATCGCAGGGGTCAGCACACCCGAAGTGCAATGGATGAGCCTCACCCTGGGAGAACCACCTTAGTGATCATGGTATCTCCCCTGCCAGGTAAGTATGAGTTGCATAGCGCCTGCCAGACAGGCTCCCCTCACAAGAGGCCCTACTAAGTCGCTGAGGATTTTTCCTGGTTTTTGGTCCGAAGCAGGCCAAAGATCACCTGTCTGCATCCACCTTTTTGGATTGAAAGCAGCTTTGTTAACAATCAGTGGTCAAATCACAAGCATACAGTATACCGTCAACCAGCCCAATCAATCAATATCTTTGACACAGGCTCAAAGTAGCACAACATAGTACAGCAAAGGCACAGGTCCTACACTTTACGTTACACTCTGCACTAACATTGAGATAAAGCATCACATAGGAAAGCCACAAAACCAAAGGCAGCTGATAAGGGAGAGAGGAGTATCCAATCCTCTTGGCCACCCAGAGGTCAATTGATGGCTGGCTCGCTCGATCTAGCAAGTATCTCTGACTAGTAATAGTCAGCATTGAATAATAAGCACTGTTTTTCACCAGAGTAAATCAGGGGAAAGCGCAAACGCAGTCCCCCACTACCACAAATTATGCAGTCGAGTTTCCCGCATTTGGGGAAATCGCAGGGGTCAGCACACCCGAAGTGCAATGGATGAGCCTCACCCTGGGAGAACCACCTTAATGATCATGGTATCTCCCCTGCCAGGTAAGTATGAGTTGCATAGCGCCTGCCAGACAGGCTCCCCTCACAAGAGGCCCTACTAAGTCGCTGAGGATTTTTCCTGGTTTTTGGTCCGAAGCAGGCCAAAGATCACCTGTCTGCATCCACCTTTTTGGATTGAAAGCAGCTTTGTTAACAATCAGTGGTCAAATCACAAGCATACAGTATACCGTCAACCAGCCCAATCAATCAATATCTTTGACACAGGCTCAAAGTAGCACAACATAGTACAGCAAAGGCACAGGTCCTACACTTTACGTTACACTCTGCACTAACATTGAGATAAAGCATCACATAGGAAAGCCACAAAACCAAAGGCAGCTGATAAGGGAGAGAGGAGTATCCAATCCTCTTGGCCACCCAGAGGTCAATTGATGGCTGGCTCGCTCGATCGATCGATCTAGCAAGTATCTCTGACTAGTAATAGTCAGCATTGAATAATAAGCACTGTTTTTCACCAGAGTAAATCAGGGGAAAGCGCGAACGCAGTCCCCCACTACCACAAATTATGCAGTCGAGTTTCCCGCATTTGGGGAAATCGCAGGGGTCAGCACACCCGAAGTGCAATGGATGAGCCTCACCCTGGGAGAACCACCTTAGTGATCATGGTATCTCCCCTGCCAGGTAAGTATGAGTTGCATAGCGCCTGCCAGACAGGCTCCCCTCACAAGAGGCCCTACTAAGTCGCTGAGGATTTTTCCTGGTTTTTGGTCCGAAGCAGGCCAAAGATCACCTGTCTGCATCCACCTTTTTGGATTGAAAGCAGCTTTGTTAACAATCAGTGGTCAAATCACAAGCATACAGTATACCGTCAACCAGCCCAATCAATCAATATCTTTGACACAGGCTCAAAGTAGCACAACATAGTACAGCAAAGGCACAGGTCCTACACTTTACGTTACACTCTGCACTAACATTGAGATAAAGCATCACATAGGAAAGCCACAAAACCAAAGGCAGCTGATAAGGGAGAGAGGAGTATCCAATCCTCTTGGCCACCCAGAGGTCAATTGATGGCTGGCTCGCTCGATCTAGCAAGTATCTCTGACTAGTAATAGTCAGCATTGAATAATAAGCACTGTTTTTCACCAGAGTAAATCAGGGGAAAGCGCAAACGCAGTCCCCCACTACCACAAATTATGCAGTCGAGTTTCCCGCATTTGGGGAAATCGCAGGGGTCAGCACACCCGAAGTGCAATGGCTGAGCCTCACCCTGGGAGAACCACCTTAATGATCATGGTATCTCCCCTGCCAGGTAAGTATGAGTTGCATAGCGCCTGCCAGACAGGCTCCCCTCACAAGAGGCCCTACTAAGTCGCTGAGGATTTTTCCTGGTTTTTGGTCCGAAGCAGGCCAAAGATCACCTGTCTGCATCCACCTTTTTGGATTGAAAGCAGCTTTGTTAACAATCAGTGGTCAAATCACAAGCATACAGTATACCGTCAACCAGCCCAATCAATCAATATCTTTGACACAGGCTCAAAGTAGCACAACATAGTACAGCAAAGGCACAGGTCCTACACTTTACGTTACACTCTGCACTAACATTGAGATAAAGCATCACATAGGAAAGCCACAAAACCAAAGGCAGCTGATAAGGGAGAGAGGAGTATCCAATCCTCTTGGCCACCCAGAGGTCAATTGATGGCTGGCTCGCTCGATCGATCGATCTAGCAAGTATCTCTGACTAGTAATAGTCAGCATTGAATAATAAGCACTGTTTTTCACCAGAGTAAATCAGGGGAAAGCGCGAACGCAGTCCCCCACTACCACAAATTATGCAGTCGAGTTTCCCGCATTTGGGGAAATCGCAGGGGTCAGCACACCCGAAGTGCAATGGATGAGCCTCACCCTGGGAGAACCACCTTAGTGATCATGGTATCTCCCCTGCCAGGTAAGTATGAGTTGCATAGCGCCTGCCAGACAGGCTCCCCTCACAAGAGGCCCTACTAAGTCGCTGAGGATTTTTCCTGGTTTTTGGTCCGAAGCAGGCCAAAGATCACCTGTCTGCATCCACCTTTTTGGATTGAAAGCAGCTTTGTTAACAATCAGTGGTCAAATCACAAGCATACAGTATACCGTCAACCAGCCCAATCAATCAATATCTTTGACACAGGCTCAAAGTAGCACAACATAGTACAGCAAAGGCACAGGTCCTACACTTTACGTTACACTCTGCACTAACATTGAGATAAAGCATCACATAGGAAAGCCACAAAACCAAAGGCAGCTGATAAGGGAGAGAGGAGTATCCAATCCTCTTGGCCACCCAGAGGTCAATTGATGGCTGGCTCGCTCGATCTAGCAAGTATCTCTGACTAGTAATAGTCAGCATTGAATAATAAGCACTGTTTTTCACCAGAGTAAATCAGGGGAAAGCGCAAACGCAGTCCCCCACTACCACAAATTATGCAGTCGAGTTTCCCGCATTTGGGGAAATCGCAGGGGTCAGCACACCCGAAGTGCAATGGCTGAGCCTCACCCTGGGAGAACCACCTTAATGATCATGGTATCTCCCCTGCCAGGTAAGTATGAGTTGCATAGCGCCTGCCAGACAGGCTCCCCTCACAAGAGGCCCTACTAAGTCGCTGAGGATTTTTCCTGGTTTTTGGTCCGAAGCAGGCCAAAGATCACCTGTCTGCATCCACCTTTTTGGATTGAAAGCAGCTTTGTTAACAATCAGTGGTCAAATCACAAGCATACAGTATACCGTCAACCAGCCCAATCAATCAATATCTTTGACACAGGCTCAAAGTAGCACAACATAGTACAGCAAAGGCACAGGTCCTACACTTTACGTTACACTCTGCACTAACATTGAGATAAAGCATCACATAGGAAAGCCACAAAACCAAAGGCAGCTGATAAGGGAGAGAGGAGTATCCAATCCTCTTGGCCACCCAGAGGTCAATTGATGGCTGGCTCGCTCGATCGATCGATCTAGCAAGTATCTCTGACTAGTAATAGTCAGCATTGAATAATAAGCACTGTTTTTCACCAGAGTAAATCAGGGGAAAGCGCGAACGCAGTCCCCCACTACCACAAATTATGCAGTCGAGTTTCCCGCATTTGGGGAAATCGCAGGGGTCAGCACACCCGAAGTGCAATGGATGAGCCTCACCCTGGGAGAACCACCTTAGTGATCATGGTATCTCCCCTGCCAGGTAAGTATGAGTTGCATAGCGCCTGCCAGACAGGCTCCCCTCACAAGAGGCCCTACTAAGTCGCTGAGGATTTTTCCTGGTTTTTGGTCCGAAGCAGGCCAAAGATCACCTGTCTGCATCCACCTTTTTGGATTGAAAGCAGCTTTGTTAACAATCAGTGGTCAAATCACAAGCATACAGTATACCGTCAACCAGCCCAATCAATCAATATCTTTGACACAGGCTCAAAGTAGCACAACATAGTACAGCAAAGGCACAGGTCCTACACTTTACGTTACACTCTGCACTAACATTGAGATAAAGCATCACATAGGAAAGCCACAAAACCAAAGGCAGCTGATAAGGGAGAGAGGAGTATCCAATCCTCTTGGCCACCCAGAGGTCAATTGATGGCTGGCTCGCTCGATCTAGCAAGTATCTCTGACTAGTAATAGTCAGCATTGAATAATAAGCACTGTTTTTCACCAGAGTAAATCAGGGGAAAGCGCAAACGCAGTCCCCCACTACCACAAATTATGCAGTCGAGTTTCCCGCATTTGGGGAAATCGCAGGGGTCAGCACACCCGAAGTGCAATGGATGAGCCTCACCCTGGGAGAACCACCTTAATGATCATGGTATCTCCCCTGCCAGGTAAGTATGAGTTGCATAGCGCCTGCCAGACAGGCTCCCCTCACAAGAGGCCCTACTAAGTCGCTGAGGATTTTTCCTGGTTTTTGGTCCGAAGCAGGCCAAAGATCACCTGTCTGCATCCACCTTTTTGGATTGAAAGCAGCTTTGTTAACAATCAGTGGTCAAATCACAAGCATACAGTATACCGTCAACCAGCCCAATCAATCAATATCTTTGACACAGGCTCAAAGTAGCACAACATAGTACAGCAAAGGCACAGGTCCTACACTTTACGTTACACTCTGCACTAACATTGAGATAAAGCATCACATAGGAAAGCCACAAAACCAAAGGCAGCTGATAAGGGAGAGAGGAGTATCCAATCCTCTTGGCCACCCAGAGGTCAATTGATGGCTGGCTCGCTCGATCGATCGATCTAGCAAGTATCTCTGACTAGTAATAGTCAGCATTGAATAATAAGCACTGTTTTTCACCAGAGTAAATCAGGGGAAAGCGCGAACGCAGTCCCCCACTACCACAAATTATGCAGTCGAGTTTCCCGCATTTGGGGAAATCGCAGGGGTCAGCACACCCGAAGTGCAATGGATGAGCCTCACCCTGGGAGAACCACCTTAGTGATCATGGTATCTCCCCTGCCAGGTAAGTATGAGTTGCATAGCGCCTGCCAGACAGGCTCCCCTCACAAGAGGCCCTACTAAGTCGCTGAGGATTTTTCCTGGTTTTTGGTCCGAAGCAGGCCAAAGATCACCTGTCTGCATCCACCTTTTTGGATTGAAAGCAGCTTTGTTAACAATCAGTGGTCAAATCACAAGCATACAGTATACCGTCAACCAGCCCAATCAATCAATATCTTTGACACAGGCTCAAAGTAGCACAACATAGTACAGCAAAGGCACAGGTCCTACACTTTACGTTACACTCTGCACTAACATTGAGATAAAGCATCACATAGGAAAGCCACAAAACCAAAGGCAGCTGATAAGGGAGAGAGGAGTATCCAATCCTCTTGGCCACCCAGAGGTCAATTGATGGCTGGCTCGCTCGATCTAGCAAGTATCTCTGACTAGTAATAGTCAGCATTGAATAATAAGCACTGTTTTTCACCAGAGTAAATCAGGGGAAAGCGCAAACGCAGTCCCCCACTACCACAAATTATGCAGTCAAGTTTCCCGCATTTGGGGAAATCGCAGGGGTCAGCACACCCGAAGTGCAATGGCTGAGCCTCACCCTGGGAGAACCACCTTAATGATCATGGTATCTCCCCTGCCAGGTAAGTATGAGTTGCATAGCGCCTGCCAGACAGGCTCCCCTCACAAGAGGCCCTACTAAGTCGCTGAGGATTTTTCCTGGTTTTTGGTCCGAAGCAGGCCAAAGATCACCTGTCTGCATCCACCTTTTTGGATTGAAAGCAGCTTTGTTAACAATCAGTGGTCAAATCACAAGCATACAGTATACCGTCAACCAGCCCAATCAATCAATATCTTTGACACAGGCTCAAAGTAGCACAACATAGTACAGCAAAGGCACAGGTCCTACACTTTACGTTACACTCTGCACTAACATTGAGATAAAGCATCACATAGGAAAGCCACAAAACCAAAGGCAGCTGATAAGGGAGAGAGGAGTATCCAATCCTCTTGGCCACCCAGAGGTCAATTGATGGCTGGCTCGATCGATCGATCTAGCAAGTATCTCTGACTAGTAATAGTCAGCATTGAATAATAAGCACTGTTTTTCACCAGAGTAAATCAGGGGAAAGCGCGAACGCAGTCCCCCACTACCACAAATTATGCAGTCGAGTTTCCCGCATTTGGGGAAATCGCAGGGGTCAGCACACCCGAAGTGCAATGGATGAGCCTCACCCTGGGAGAACCACCTTAGTGATCATGGTATCTCCCCTGCCAGGTAAGTATGAGTTGCATAGCGCCTGCCAGACAGGCTCCCCTCACAAGAGGCCCTACTAAGTCGCTGAGGATTTTTCCTGGTTTTTGGTCCGAAGCAGGCCAAAGATCACCTGTCTGGATCCAACTGCGCCAAAAAACGGATGCACCTCATTGTACGGAGCCAGGGGTGTGCAGGCACCCCAAATTCCATAAGACACAGGCTCAAGTCTAAGCACTTCCAAGATGCACAGCAACCAGGGTATTAGCATATGGGGCGGCGGCTTCTGGTCAGAGCATTGCCGTGCCGATGAAGCAGTCCCCACATTTGCATGCCGTCACCTGTGAGACAGAGAGGAAGGATAGGTTAGGTTAGGGAAAGGCTCGCCATGCCCTGACTTCTCGAAGCCCAGCAGAAAAAGAAACTTCACTGATCACACTGTTGTTCATCCACGAGGGGGAGACAAAGGCTGCGTATACAGCTAAATATAAAGAGATAATGTACCACATTTTGGATTGAAAAACAGCTTTGTTGACAATCGGTGGTTAAATCACAAGCATACAAGTACCTCTGACTAGTAACAGTCAGCATTGAATAATAAGCACTGTTTTTCACCAGAGTAAATCAGGGGAAAGCGCGAACGCAGTCCCCCACTACCACAAATTATGCAGTCGAGTTTCCCGCATTTGGGGAAATCGCAGGGGTCAGCACACCCGAAGTGCAATGGATGAGCCTCACCCTGGGAGAACCACCTTAATGATCATGGTATCTCCCCTGCCAGGTAAGTATGAGTTGCATAGCGCCTGCCAGACAGGCTCCCCTCACAAGAGGCCCTACTAAGTCGCTGAGGATTTTTCCTGGTTTTTGGTCCGAAGCAGGCCAAAGATCACCTGTCTGCATCCACCTTTTTGGATTGAAAGCAGCTTTGTTAACAATCAGTGGTCAAATCACAAGCATACAGTATACCGTCAACCAGCCCAATCAATCAATATCTTTGACACAGGCTCAAAGTAGCACAACATAGTACAGCAAAGGCACAGGTCCTACACTTTACGTTACACTCTGCACTAACATTGAGATAAAGCATCACATAGGAAAGCCACAAAACCAAAGGCAGCTGATAAGGGAGAGAGGAGTATCCAATCCTCTTGGCCACCCAGAGGTCAATTGATGGCTGGCTCGCTCGATCGATCGATCTAGCAAGTATCTCTGACTAGTAATAGTCAGCATTGAATAATAAGCACTGTTTTTCACCAGAGTAAATCAGGGGAAAGCGCGAACGCAGTCCCCCACTACCACAAATTATGCAGTCGAGTTTCCCGCATTTGGGGAAATCGCAGGGGTCAGCACACCCGAAGTGCAATGGATGAGCCTCACCCTGGGAGAACCACCTTAGTGATCATGGTATCTCCCCTGCCAGGTAAGTATGAGTTGCATAGCGCCTGCCAGACAGGCTCCCCTCACAAGAGGCCCTACTAAGTCGCTGAGGATTTTTCCTGGTTTTTGGTCCGAAGCAGGCCAAAGATCACCTGTCTGCATCCACCTTTTTGGATTGAAAGCAGCTTTGTTAACAATCAGTGGTCAAATCACAAGCATACAGTATACCGTCAACCAGCCCAATCAATCAATATCTTTGACACAGGCTCAAAGTAGCACAACATAGTACAGCAAAGGCACAGGTCCTACACTTTACGTTACACTCTGCACTAACATTGAGATAAAGCATCACATAGGAAAGCCACAAAACCAAAGGCAGCTGATAAGGGAGAGAGGAGTATCCAATCCTCTTGGCCACCCAGAGGTCAATTGATGGCTGGCTCGCTCGATCGATCGATCTAGCAAGTATCTCTGACTAGTAATAGTCAGCATTGAATAATAAGCACTGTTTTTCACCAGAGTAAATCAGGGGAAAGCGCGAACGCAGTCCCCCACTACCACAAATTATGCAGTCGAGTTTCCCGCATTTGGGGAAATCGCAGGGGTCAGCACACCCGAAGTGCAATGGATGAGCCTCACCCTGGGAGAACCACCTTAGTGATCATGGTATCTCCCCTGCCAGGTAAGTATGAGTTGCATAGCGCCTGCCAGACAGGCTCCCCTCACAAGAGGCCCTACTAAGTCGCTGAGGATTTTTCCTGGTTTTTGGTCCGAAGCAGGCCAAAGATCACCTGTCTGCATCCACCTTTTTGGATTGAAAGCAGCTTTGTTAACAATCAGTGGTCAAATCACAAGCATACAGTATACCGTCAACCAGCCCAATCAATCAATATCTTTGACACAGGCTCAAAGTAGCACAACATAGTACAGCAAAGGCACAGGTCCTACACTTTACGTTACACTCTGCACTAACATTGAGATAAAGCATCACATAGGAAAGCCACAAAACCAAAGGCAGCTGATAAGGGAGAGAGGAGTATCCAATCCTCTTGGCCACCCAGAGGTCAATTGATGGCTGGCTCGCTCGATCTAGCAAGTATCTCTGACTAGTAATAGTCAGCATTGAATAATAAGCACTGTTTTTCACCAGAGTAAATCAGGGGAAAGCGCAAACGCAGTCCCCCACTACCACAAATTATGCAGTCGAGTTTCCCGCATTTGGGGAAATCGCAGGGGTCAGCACACCCGAAGTGCAATGGATGAGCCTCACCCTGGGAGAACCACCTTAATGATCATGGTATCTCCCCTGCCAGGTAAGTATGAGTTGCATAGCGCCTGCCAGACAGGCTCCCCTCACAAGAGGCCCTACTAAGTCGCTGAGGATTTTTCCTGGTTTTTGGTCCGAAGCAGGCCAAAGATCACCTGTCTGCATCCACCTTTTTGGATTGAAAGCAGCTTTGTTAACAATCAGTGGTCAAATCACAAGCATACAGTATACCGTCAACCAGCCCAATCAATCAATATCTTTGACACAGGCTCAAAGTAGCACAACATAGTACAGCAAAGGCACAGGTCCTACACTTTACGTTACACTCTGCACTAACATTGAGATAAAGCATCACATAGGAAAGCCACAAAACCAAAGGCAGCTGATAAGGGAGAGAGGAGTATCCAATCCTCTTGGCCACCCAGAGGTCAATTGATGGCTGGCTCGCTCGATCGATCGATCTAGCAAGTATCTCTGACTAGTAATAGTCAGCATTGAATAATAAGCACTGTTTTTCACCAGAGTAAATCAGGGGAAAGCGCGAACGCAGTCCCCCACTACCACAAATTATGCAGTCGAGTTTCCCGCATTTGGGGAAATCGCAGGGGTCAGCACACCCGAAGTGCAATGGATGAGCCTCACCCTGGGAGAACCACCTTAGTGATCATGGTATCTCCCCTGCCAGGTAAGTATGAGTTGCATAGCGCCTGCCAGACAGGCTCCCCTCACAAGAGGCCCTACTAAGTCGCTGAGGATTTTTCCTGGTTTTTGGTCCGAAGCAGGCCAAAGATCACCTGTCTGCATCCACCTTTTTGGATTGAAAGCAGCTTTGTTAACAATCAGTGGTCAAATCACAAGCATACAGTATACCGTCAACCAGCCCAATCAATCAATATCTTTGACACAGGCTCAAAGTAGCACAACATAGTACAGCAAAGGCACAGGTCCTACACTTTACGTTACACTCTGCACTAACATTGAGATAAAGCATCACATAGGAAAGCCACAAAACCAAAGGCAGCTGATAAGGGAGAGAGGAGTATCCAATCCTCTTGGCCACCCAGAGGTCAATTGATGGCTGGCTCGCTCGATCTAGCAAGTATCTCTGACTAGTAATAGTCAGCATTGAATAATAAGCACTGTTTTTCACCAGAGTAAATCAGGGGAAAGCGCAAACGCAGTCCCCCACTACCACAAATTATGCAGTCAAGTTTCCCGCATTTGGGGAAATCGCAGGGGTCAGCACACCCGAAGTGCAATGGCTGAGCCTCACCCTGGGAGAACCACCTTAATGATCATGGTATCTCCCCTGCCAGGTAAGTATGAGTTGCATAGCGCCTGCCAGACAGGCTCCCCTCACAAGAGGCCCTACTAAGTCGCTGAGGATTTTTCCTGGTTTTTGGTCCGAAGCAGGCCAAAGATCACCTGTCTGCATCCACCTTTTTGGATTGAAAGCAGCTTTGTTAACAATCAGTGGTCAAATCACAAGCATACAGTATACCGTCAACCAGCCCAATCAATCAATATCTTTGACACAGGCTCAAAGTAGCACAACATAGTACAGCAAAGGCACAGGTCCTACACTTTACGTTACACTCTGCACTAACATTGAGATAAAGCATCACATAGGAAAGCCACAAAACCAAAGGCAGCTGATAAGGGAGAGAGGAGTATCCAATCCTCTTGGCCACCCAGAGGTCAATTGATGGCTGGCTCGATCGATCGATCTAGCAAGTATCTCTGACTAGTAATAGTCAGCATTGAATAATAAGCACTGTTTTTCACCAGAGTAAATCAGGGGAAAGCGCGAACGCAGTCCCCCACTACCACAAATTATGCAGTCGAGTTTCCCGCATTTGGGGAAATCGCAGGGGTCAGCACACCCGAAGTGCAATGGATGAGCCTCACCCTGGGAGAACCACCTTAGTGATCATGGTATCTCCCCTGCCAGGTAAGTATGAGTTGCATAGCGCCTGCCAGACAGGCTCCCCTCACAAGAGGCCCTACTAAGTCGCTGAGGATTTTTCCTGGTTTTTGGTCCGAAGCAGGCCAAAGATCACCTGTCTGGATCCAACTGCGCCAAAAAACGGATGCACCTCATTGTACGGAGCCAGGGGTGTGCAGGCACCCCAAATTCCATAAGACACAGGCTCAAGTCTAAGCACTTCCAAGATGCACAGCAACCAGGGTATTAGCATATGGGGCGGCGGCTTCTGGTCAGAGCATTGCCGTGCCGATGAAGCAGTCCCCACATTTGCATGCCGTCACCTGTGAGACAGAGAGGAAGGATAGGTTAGGTTAGGGAAAGGCTCGCCATGCCCTGACTTCTCGAAGCCCAGCAGAAAAAGAAACTTCACTGATCACACTGTTGTTCATCCACGAGGGGGAGACAAAGGCTGCGTATACAGCTAAATATAAAGAGATAATGTACCACATTTTGGATTGAAAAACAGCTTTGTTGACAATCGGTGGTTAAATCACAAGCATACAAGTACCTCTGACTAGTAACAGTCAGCATTGAATAATAAGCACTGTTTTTCACCAGAGTAAATCAGGGGAAAGCGCGAACGCAGTCCCCCACTACCACAAATTATGCAGTCGAGTTTCCCGCATTTGGGGAAATCGCAGGGGTCAGCACACCCGAAGTGCAATGGATGAGCCTCACCCTGGGAGAACCACCTTAATGATCATGGTATCTCCCCTGCCAGGTAAGTATGAGTTGCATAGCGCCTGCCAGACAGGCTCCCCTCACAAGAGGCCCTACTAAGTCGCTGAGGATTTTTCCTGGTTTTTGGTCCGAAGCAGGCCAAAGATCACCTGTCTGCATCCACCTTTTTGGATTGAAAGCAGCTTTGTTAACAATCAGTGGTCAAATCACAAGCATACAGTATACCGTCAACCAGCCCAATCAATCAATATCTTTGACACAGGCTCAAAGTAGCACAACATAGTACAGCAAAGGCACAGGTCCTACACTTTACGTTACACTCTGCACTAACATTGAGATAAAGCATCACATAGGAAAGCCACAAAACCAAAGGCAGCTGATAAGGGAGAGAGGAGTATCCAATCCTCTTGGCCACCCAGAGGTCAATTGATGGCTGGCTCGCTCGATCGATCGATCTAGCAAGTATCTCTGACTAGTAATAGTCAGCATTGAATAATAAGCACTGTTTTTCACCAGAGTAAATCAGGGGAAAGCGCGAACGCAGTCCCCCACTACCACAAATTATGCAGTCGAGTTTCCCGCATTTGGGGAAATCGCAGGGGTCAGCACACCCGAAGTGCAATGGATGAGCCTCACCCTGGGAGAACCACCTTAGTGATCATGGTATCTCCCCTGCCAGGTAAGTATGAGTTGCATAGCGCCTGCCAGACAGGCTCCCCTCACAAGAGGCCCTACTAAGTCGCTGAGGATTTTTCCTGGTTTTTGGTCCGAAGCAGGCCAAAGATCACCTGTCTGCATCCACCTTTTTGGATTGAAAGCAGCTTTGTTAACAATCAGTGGTCAAATCACAAGCATACAGTATACCGTCAACCAGCCCAATCAATCAATATCTTTGACACAGGCTCAAAGTAGCACAACATAGTACAGCAAAGGCACAGGTCCTACACTTTACGTTACACTCTGCACTAACATTGAGATAAAGCATCACATAGGAAAGCCACAAAACCAAAGGCAGCTGATAAGGGAGAGAGGAGTATCCAATCCTCTCGGCCACCCAGAGGTCAATTGATGGCTGGCTCGCTCGATCGATCGATCTAGCAAGTATCTCTGACTAGTAATAGTCAGCATTGAATAATAAGCACTGTTTTTCACCAGAGTAAATCAGGGGAAAGCGCGAACGCAGTCCCCCACTACCACAAATTATGCAGTCGAGTTTCCCGCATTTGGGGAAATCGCAGGGGTCAGCACACCCGAAGTGCAATGGATGAGCCTCACCCTGGGAGAACCACCTTAGTGATCATGGTATCTCCCCTGCCAGGTAAGTATGAGTTGCATAGCGCCTGCCAGAAAGGCTCCCCTCACAAGAGGCCCTACTAAGTCGCTGAGGATTTTTCCTGGTTTTTGGTCCGAAGCAGGCCAAAGATCACCTGTCTGGATCCAACTGCGCCAAAAAACGGATGCACCTCATTGTACGGAGCCAGGGGTGTGCAGGCACCCCAAATTCCATAAGACACAGGCTCAAGTCTAAGCACTTCCAAGATGCACAGCAACCAGGGTATTAGCATATGGGGCGGCGGCTTCTGGTCAGAGCATTGCCGTGCCGATGAAGCAGTCCCCACATTTGCATGCCGTCACCTGTGAGACAGAGAGGAAGGATAGGTTAGGTTAGGGAAAGGCTCGCCATGCCCTGACTTCTCGAAGCCCAGCAGAAAAAGAAACTTCACTGATCACACTGTTGTTCATCCACGAGGGGGAGACAAAGGCTGCGTATACAGCTAAATATAAAGAGATAATGTACCACATTTTGGATTGAAAAACAGCTTTGTTGACAATCGGTGGTTAAATCACAAGCATACAAGTACCTCTGACTAGTAACAGTCAGCATTGAATAATAAGCACTGTTTTTCACCAGAGTAAATCAGGGGAAAGCGCGAACGCAGTCCCCCACTACCACAAATTATGCAGTCGAGTTTCCCGCATTTGGGGAAATCGCAGGGGTCAGCACACCCGAAGTGCAATGGATGAGCCTCACCCTGGGAGAACCACCTTAGTGATCATGGTATCTCCCCTGCCAGGTAAGTATGAGTTGCATAGCGCCTGCCAGAAAGGCTCCCCTCACAAGAGGCCCTACTAAGTCGCTGAGGATTTTTCCTGGTTTTTGGTCCGAAGCAGGCCAAAGATCACCTGTCTGCATCCACCTTTTTGGATTGAAAGCAGCTTTGTTAACAATCAGTGGTCAAATCACAAGCATACAGTATACCGTCAACCAGCCCAATCAATCAATATCTTTGACACAGGCTCAAAGTAGCACAACATAGTACAGCAAAGGCACAGGTCCTACACTTTACGTTACACTCTGCACTAACATTGAGATAAAGCATCACATAGGAAAGCCACAAAACCAAAGGCAGCTGATAAGGGAGAGAGGAGTATCCAATCCTCTTGGCCACCCAGAGGTCAATTGATGGCTGGCTCGCTCGATCTAGCAAGTATCTCTGACTAGTAATAGTCAGCATTGAATAATAAGCACTGTTTTTCACCAGAGTAAATCAGGGGAAAGCGCAAACGCAGTCCCCCACTACCACAAATTATGCAGTCGAGTTTCCCGCATTTGGGGAAATCGCAGGGGTCAGCACACCCGAAGTGCAATGGCTGAGCCTCACCCTGGGAGAACCACCTTAATGATCATGGTATCTCCCCTGCCAGGTAAGTATGAGTTGCATAGCGCCTGCCAGACAGGCTCCCCTCACAAGAGGCCCTACTAAGTCGCTGAGGATTTTTCCTGGTTTTTGGTCCGAAGCAGGCCAAAGATCACCTGTCTGCATCCACCTTTTTGGATTGAAAGCAGCTTTGTTAACAATCAGTGGTCAAATCACAAGCATACAGTATACCGTCAACCAGCCCAATCAATCAATATCTTTGACACAGGCTCAAAGTAGCACAACATAGTACAGCAAAGGCACAGGTCCTACACTTTACGTTACACTCTGCACTAACATTGAGATAAAGCATCACATAGGAAAGCCACAAAACCAAAGGCAGCTGATAAGGGAGAGAGGAGTATCCAATCCTCTTGGCCACCCAGAGGTCAATTGATGGCTGGCTCGCTCGATCGATCGATCTAGCAAGTATCTCTGACTAGTAATAGTCAGCATTGAATAATAAGCACTGTTTTTCACCAGAGTAAATCAGGGGAAAGCGCGAACGCAGTCCCCCACTACCACAAATTATGCAGTCGAGTTTCCCGCATTTGGGGAAATCGCAGGGGTCAGCACACCCGAAGTGCAATGGATGAGCCTCACCCTGGGAGAACCACCTTAGTGATCATGGTATCTCCCCTGCCAGGTAAGTATGAGTTGCATAGCGCCTGCCAGACAGGCTCCCCTCACAAGAGGCCCTACTAAGTCGCTGAGGATTTTTCCTGGTTTTTGGTCCGAAGCAGGCCAAAGATCACCTGTCTGCATCCACCTTTTTGGATTGAAAGCAGCTTTGTTAACAATCAGTGGTCAAATCACAAGCATACAGTATACCGTCAACCAGCCCAATCAATCAATATCTTTGACACAGGCTCAAAGTAGCACAACATAGTACAGCAAAGGCACAGGTCCTACACTTTACGTTACACTCTGCACTAACATTGAGATAAAGCATCACATAGGAAAGCCACAAAACCAAAGGCAGCTGATAAGGGAGAGAGGAGTATCCAATCCTCTTGGCCACCCAGAGGTCAATTGATGGCTGGCTCGCTCGATCTAGCAAGTATCTCTGACTAGTAATAGTCAGCATTGAATAATAAGCACTGTTTTTCACCAGAGTAAATCAGGGGAAAGCGCAAACGCAGTCCCCCACTACCACAAATTATGCAGTCGAGTTTCCCGCATTTGGGGAAATCGCAGGGGTCAGCACACCCGAAGTGCAATGGCTGAGCCTCACCCTGGGAGAACCACCTTAATGATCATGGTATCTCCCCTGCCAGGTAAGTATGAGTTGCATAGCGCCTGCCAGACAGGCTCCCCTCACAAGAGGCCCTACTAAGTCGCTGAGGATTTTTCCTGGTTTTTGGTCCGAAGCAGGCCAAAGATCACCTGTCTGCATCCACCTTTTTGGATTGAAAGCAGCTTTGTTAACAATCAGTGGTCAAATCACAAGCATACAGTATACCGTCAACCAGCCCAATCAATCAATATCTTTGACACAGGCTCAAAGTAGCACAACATAGTACAGCAAAGGCACAGGTCCTACACTTTACGTTACACTCTGCACTAACATTGAGATAAAGCATCACATAGGAAAGCCACAAAACCAAAGGCAGCTGATAAGGGAGAGAGGAGTATCCAATCCTCTTGGCCACCCAGAGGTCAATTGATGGCTGGCTCGCTCGATCGATCGATCTAGCAAGTATCTCTGACTAGTAATAGTCAGCATTGAATAATAAGCACTGTTTTTCACCAGAGTAAATCAGGGGAAAGCGCGAACGCAGTCCCCCACTACCACAAATTATGCAGTCGAGTTTCCCGCATTTGGGGAAATCGCAGGGGTCAGCACACCCGAAGTGCAATGGATGAGCCTCACCCTGGGAGAACCACCTTAGTGATCATGGTATCTCCCCTGCCAGGTAAGTATGAGTTGCATAGCGCCTGCCAGACAGGCTCCCCTCACAAGAGGCCCTACTAAGTCGCTGAGGATTTTTCCTGGTTTTTGGTCCGAAGCAGGCCAAAGATCACCTGTCTGCATCCACCTTTTTGGATTGAAAGCAGCTTTGTTAACAATCAGTGGTCAAATCACAAGCATACAGTATACCGTCAACCAGCCCAATCAATCAATATCTTTGACACAGGCTCAAAGTAGCACAACATAGTACAGCAAAGGCACAGGTCCTACACTTTACGTTACACTCTGCACTAACATTGAGATAAAGCATCACATAGGAAAGCCACAAAACCAAAGGCAGCTGATAAGGGAGAGAGGAGTATCCAATCCTCTTGGCCACCCAGAGGTCAATTGATGGCTGGCTCGCTCGATCTAGCAAGTATCTCTGACTAGTAATAGTCAGCATTGAATAATAAGCACTGTTTTTCACCAGAGTAAATCAGGGGAAAGCGCAAACGCAGTCCCCCACTACCACAAATTATGCAGTCGAGTTTCCCGCATTTGGGGAAATCGCAGGGGTCAGCACACCCGAAGTGCAATGGATGAGCCTCACCCTGGGAGAACCACCTTAATGATCATGGTATCTCCCCTGCCAGGTAAGTATGAGTTGCATAGCGCCTGCCAGACAGGCTCCCCTCACAAGAGGCCCTACTAAGTCGCTGAGGATTTTTCCTGGTTTTTGGTCCGAAGCAGGCCAAAGATCACCTGTCTGCATCCACCTTTTTGGATTGAAAGCAGCTTTGTTAACAATCAGTGGTCAAATCACAAGCATACAGTATACCGTCAACCAGCCCAATCAATCAATATCTTTGACACAGGCTCAAAGTAGCACAACATAGTACAGCAAAGGCACAGGTCCTACACTTTACGTTACACTCTGCACTAACATTGAGATAAAGCATCACATAGGAAAGCCACAAAACCAAAGGCAGCTGATAAGGGAGAGAGGAGTATCCAATCCTCTTGGCCACCCAGAGGTCAATTGATGGCTGGCTCGCTCGATCGATCGATCTAGCAAGTATCTCTGACTAGTAATAGTCAGCATTGAATAATAAGCACTGTTTTTCACCAGAGTAAATCAGGGGAAAGCGCGAACGCAGTCCCCCACTACCACAAATTATGCAGTCGAGTTTCCCGCATTTGGGGAAATCGCAGGGGTCAGCACACCCGAAGTGCAATGGATGAGCCTCACCCTGGGAGAACCACCTTAGTGATCATGGTATCTCCCCTGCCAGGTAAGTATGAGTTGCATAGCGCCTGCCAGACAGGCTCCCCTCACAAGAGGCCCTACTAAGTCGCTGAGGATTTTTCCTGGTTTTTGGTCCGAAGCAGGCCAAAGATCACCTGTCTGCATCCACCTTTTTGGATTGAAAGCAGCTTTGTTAACAATCAGTGGTCAAATCACAAGCATACAGTATACCGTCAACCAGCCCAATCAATCAATATCTTTGACACAGGCTCAAAGTAGCACAACATAGTACAGCAAAGGCACAGGTCCTACACTTTACGTTACACTCTGCACTAACATTGAGATAAAGCATCACATAGGAAAGCCACAAAACCAAAGGCAGCTGATAAGGGAGAGAGGAGTATCCAATCCTCTTGGCCACCCAGAGGTCAATTGATGGCTGGCTCGCTCGATCGATCGATCTAGCAAGTATCTCTGACTAGTAATAGTCAGCATTGAATAATAAGCACTGTTTTTCACCAGAGTAAATCAGGGGAAAGCGCGAACGCAGTCCCCCACTACCACAAATTATGCAGTCGAGTTTCCCGCATTTGGGGAAATCGCAGGGGTCAGCACACCCGAAGTGCAATGGATGAGCCTCACCCTGGGAGAACCACCTTAGTGATCATGGTATCTCCCCTGCCAGGTAAGTATGAGTTGCATAGCGCCTGCCAGACAGGCTCCCCTCACAAGAGGCCCTACTAAGTCGCTGAGGATTTTTCCTGGTTTTTGGTCCGAAGCAGGCCAAAGATCACCTGTCTGCATCCACCTTTTTGGATTGAAAGCAGCTTTGTTAACAATCAGTGGTCAAATCACAAGCATACAGTATACCGTCAACCAGCCCAATCAATCAATATCTTTGACACAGGCTCAAAGTAGCACAACATAGTACAGCAAAGGCACAGGTCCTACACTTTACGTTACACTCTGCACTAACATTGAGATAAAGCATCACATAGGAAAGCCACAAAACCAAAGGCAGCTGATAAGGGAGAGAGGAGTATCCAATCCTCTTGGCCACCCAGAGGTCAATTGATGGCTGGCTCGCTCGATCTAGCAAGTATCTCTGACTAGTAATAGTCAGCATTGAATAATAAGCACTGTTTTTCACCAGAGTAAATCAGGGGAAAGCGCAAACGCAGTCCCCCACTACCACAAATTATGCAGTCGAGTTTCCCGCATTTGGGGAAATCGCAGGGGTCAGCACACCCGAAGTGCAATGGCTGAGCCTCACCCTGGGAGAACCACCTTAATGATCATGGTATCTCCCCTGCCAGGTAAGTATGAGTTGCATAGCGCCTGCCAGACAGGCTCCCCTCACAAGAGGCCCTACTAAGTCGCTGAGGATTTTTCCTGGTTTTTGGTCCGAAGCAGGCCAAAGATCACCTGTCTGCATCCACCTTTTTGGATTGAAAGCAGCTTTGTTAACAATCAGTGGTCAAATCACAAGCATACAGTATACCGTCAACCAGCCCAATCAATCAATATCTTTGACACAGGCTCAAAGTAGCACAACATAGTACAGCAAAGGCACAGGTCCTACACTTTACGTTACACTCTGCACTAACATTGAGATAAAGCATCACATAGGAAAGCCACAAAACCAAAGGCAGCTGATAAGGGAGAGAGGAGTATCCAATCCTCTTGGCCACCCAGAGGTCAATTGATGGCTGGCTCGCTCGATCGATCGATCTAGCAAGTATCTCTGACTAGTAATAGTCAGCATTGAATAATAAGCACTGTTTTTCACCAGAGTAAATCAGGGGAAAGCGCGAACGCAGTCCCCCACTACCACAAATTATGCAGTCGAGTTTCCCGCATTTGGGGAAATCGCAGGGGTCAGCACACCCGAAGTGCAATGGATGAGCCTCACCCTGGGAGAACCACCTTAGTGATCATGGTATCTCCCCTGCCAGGTAAGTATGAGTTGCATAGCGCCTGCCAGACAGGCTCCCCTCACAAGAGGCCCTACTAAGTCGCTGAGGATTTTTCCTGGTTTTTGGTCCGAAGCAGGCCAAAGATCACCTGTCTGCATCCACCTTTTTGGATTGAAAGCAGCTTTGTTAACAATCAGTGGTCAAATCACAAGCATACAGTATACCGTCAACCAGCCCAATCAATCAATATCTTTGACACAGGCTCAAAGTAGCACAACATAGTACAGCAAAGGCACAGGTCCTACACTTTACGTTACACTCTGCACTAACATTGAGATAAAGCATCACATAGGAAAGCCACAAAACCAAAGGCAGCTGATAAGGGAGAGAGGAGTATCCAATCCTCTTGGCCACCCAGAGGTCAATTGATGGCTGGCTCGCTCGATCTAGCAAGTATCTCTGACTAGTAATAGTCAGCATTGAATAATAAGCACTGTTTTTCACCAGAGTAAATCAGGGGAAAGCGCAAACGCAGTCCCCCACTACCACAAATTATGCAGTCGAGTTTCCCGCATTTGGGGAAATCGCAGGGGTCAGCACACCCGAAGTGCAATGGCTGAGCCTCACCCTGGGAGAACCACCTTAATGATCATGGTATCTCCCCTGCCAGGTAAGTATGAGTTGCATAGCGCCTGCCAGACAGGCTCCCCTCACAAGAGGCCCTACTAAGTCGCTGAGGATTTTTCCTGGTTTTTGGTCCGAAGCAGGCCAAAGATCACCTGTCTGCATCCACCTTTTTGGATTGAAAGCAGCTTTGTTAACAATCAGTGGTCAAATCACAAGCATACAGTATACCGTCAACCAGCCCAATCAATCAATATCTTTGACACAGGCTCAAAGTAGCACAACATAGTACAGCAAAGGCACAGGTCCTACACTTTACGTTACACTCTGCACTAACATTGAGATAAAGCATCACATAGGAAAGCCACAAAACCAAAGGCAGCTGATAAGGGAGAGAGGAGTATCCAATCCTCTTGGCCACCCAGAGGTCAATTGATGGCTGGCTCGCTCGATCGATCGATCTAGCAAGTATCTCTGACTAGTAATAGTCAGCATTGAATAATAAGCACTGTTTTTCACCAGAGTAAATCAGGGGAAAGCGCGAACGCAGTCCCCCACTACCACAAATTATGCAGTCGAGTTTCCCGCATTTGGGGAAATCGCAGGGGTCAGCACACCCGAAGTGCAATGGATGAGCCTCACCCTGGGAGAACCACCTTAGTGATCATGGTATCTCCCCTGCCAGGTAAGTATGAGTTGCATAGCGCCTGCCAGACAGGCTCCCCTCACAAGAGGCCCTACTAAGTCGCTGAGGATTTTTCCTGGTTTTTGGTCCGAAGCAGGCCAAAGATCACCTGTCTGCATCCACCTTTTTGGATTGAAAGCAGCTTTGTTAACAATCAGTGGTCAAATCACAAGCATACAGTATACCGTCAACCAGCCCAATCAATCAATATCTTTGACACAGGCTCAAAGTAGCACAACATAGTACAGCAAAGGCACAGGTCCTACACTTTACGTTACACTCTGCACTAACATTGAGATAAAGCATCACATAGGAAAGCCACAAAACCAAAGGCAGCTGATAAGGGAGAGAGGAGTATCCAATCCTCTTGGCCACCCAGAGGTCAATTGATGGCTGGCTCGCTCGATCTAGCAAGTATCTCTGACTAGTAATAGTCAGCATTGAATAATAAGCACTGTTTTTCACCAGAGTAAATCAGGGGAAAGCGCAAACGCAGTCCCCCACTACCACAAATTATGCAGTCGAGTTTCCCGCATTTGGGGAAATCGCAGGGGTCAGCACACCCGAAGTGCAATGGATGAGCCTCACCCTGGGAGAACCACCTTAATGATCATGGTATCTCCCCTGCCAGGTAAGTATGAGTTGCATAGCGCCTGCCAGACAGGCTCCCCTCACAAGAGGCCCTACTAAGTCGCTGAGGATTTTTCCTGGTTTTTGGTCCGAAGCAGGCCAAAGATCACCTGTCTGCATCCACCTTTTTGGATTGAAAGCAGCTTTGTTAACAATCAGTGGTCAAATCACAAGCATACAGTATACCGTCAACCAGCCCAATCAATCAATATCTTTGACACAGGCTCAAAGTAGCACAACATAGTACAGCAAAGGCACAGGTCCTACACTTTACGTTACACTCTGCACTAACATTGAGATAAAGCATCACATAGGAAAGCCACAAAACCAAAGGCAGCTGATAAGGGAGAGAGGAGTATCCAATCCTCTTGGCCACCCAGAGGTCAATTGATGGCTGGCTCGCTCGATCGATCGATCTAGCAAGTATCTCTGACTAGTAATAGTCAGCATTGAATAATAAGCACTGTTTTTCACCAGAGTAAATCAGGGGAAAGCGCGAACGCAGTCCCCCACTACCACAAATTATGCAGTCGAGTTTCCCGCATTTGGGGAAATCGCAGGGGTCAGCACACCCGAAGTGCAATGGATGAGCCTCACCCTGGGAGAACCACCTTAGTGATCATGGTATCTCCCCTGCCAGGTAAGTATGAGTTGCATAGCGCCTGCCAGACAGGCTCCCCTCACAAGAGGCCCTACTAAGTCGCTGAGGATTTTTCCTGGTTTTTGGTCCGAAGCAGGCCAAAGATCACCTGTCTGCATCCACCTTTTTGGATTGAAAGCAGCTTTGTTAACAATCAGTGGTCAAATCACAAGCATACAGTATACCGTCAACCAGCCCAATCAATCAATATCTTTGACACAGGCTCAAAGTAGCACAACATAGTACAGCAAAGGCACAGGTCCTACACTTTACGTTACACTCTGCACTAACATTGAGATAAAGCATCACATAGGAAAGCCACAAAACCAAAGGCAGCTGATAAGGGAGAGAGGAGTATCCAATCCTCTTGGCCACCCAGAGGTCAATTGATGGCTGGCTCGCTCGATCGATCGATCTAGCAAGTATCTCTGACTAGTAATAGTCAGCATTGATTAATAAGCACTGTTTTTCACCAGAGTAAATCAGGGGAAAGCGCGAACGCAGTCCCCCACTACCACAAATTATGCAGTCGAGTTTCCCGCATTTGGGGAAATCGCAGGGGTCAGCACACCCGAAGTGCAATGGATGAGCCTCACCCTGGGAGAACCACCTTAGTGATCATGGTATCTCCCCTGCCAGGTAAGTATGAGTTGCATAGCGCCTGCCAGACAGGCTCCCCTCACAAGAGGCCCTACTAAGTCGCTGAGGATTTTTCCTGGTTTTTGGTCCGAAGCAGGCCAAAGATCACCTGTCTGGATCCAACTGCGCCAAAAAACGGATGCACCTCATTGTACGGAGCCAGGGGTGTGCAGGCACCCCAAATTCCATAAGACACAGGCTCAAGTCTAAGCACTTCCAAGATGCACAGCAACCAGGGTATTAGCATATGGGGCGGCGGCTTCTGGTCAGAGCATTGCCGTGCCGATGAAGCAGTCCCCACATTTGCATGCCGTCACCTGTGAGACAGAGAGGAAGGATAGGTTAGGTTAGGGAAAGGCTCGCCATGCCCTGACTTCTCGAAGCCCAGCAGAAAAAGAAACTTCACTGATCACACTGTTGTTCATCCACGAGGGGGAGACAAAGGCTGCGTATACAGCTAAATATAAAGAGATAATGTACCACATTTTGGATTGAAAAACAGCTTTGTTGACAATCGGTGGTTAAATCACAAGCATACAAGTACCTCTGACTAGTAACAGTCAGCATTGAATAATAAGCACTGTTTTTCACCAGAGTAAATCAGGGGAAAGCGCGAACGCAGTCCCCCACTACCACAAATTATGCAGTCGAGTTTCCCGCATTTGGGGAAATCGCAGGGGTCAGCACACCCGAAGTGCAATGGATGAGCCTCACCCTGGGAGAACCACCTTAATGATCATGGTATCTCCCCTGCCAGGTAAGTATGAGTTGCATAGCGCCTGCCAGACAGGCTCCCCTCACAAGAGGCCCTACTAAGTCGCTGAGGATTTTTCCTGGTTTTTGGTCCGAAGCAGGCCAAAGATCACCTGTCTGCATCCACCTTTTTGGATTGAAAGCAGCTTTGTTAACAATCAGTGGTCAAATCACAAGCATACAGTATACCGTCAACCAGCCCAATCAATCAATATCTTTGACACAGGCTCAAAGTAGCACAACATAGTACAGCAAAGGCACAGGTCCTACACTTTACGTTACACTCTGCACTAACATTGAGATAAAGCATCACATAGGAAAGCCACAAAACCAAAGGCAGCTGATAAGGGAGAGAGGAGTATCCAATCCTCTTGGCCACCCAGAGGTCAATTGATGGCTGGCTCGCTCGATCGATCGATCTAGCAAGTATCTCTGACTAGTAATAGTCAGCATTGAATAATAAGCACTGTTTTTCACCAGAGTAAATCAGGGGAAAGCGCGAACGCAGTCCCCCACTACCACAAATTATGCAGTCGAGTTTCCCGCATTTGGGGAAATCGCAGGGGTCAGCACACCCGAAGTGCAATGGATGAGCCTCACCCTGGGAGAACCACCTTAGTGATCATGGTATCTCCCCTGCCAGGTAAGTATGAGTTGCATAGCGCCTGCCAGACAGGCTCCCCTCACAAGAGGCCCTACTAAGTCGCTGAGGATTTTTCCTGGTTTTTGGTCCGAAGCAGGCCAAAGATCACCTGTCTGCATCCACCTTTTTGGATTGAAAGCAGCTTTGTTAACAATCAGTGGTCAAATCACAAGCATACAGTATACCGTCAACCAGCCCAATCAATCAATATCTTTGACACAGGCTCAAAGTAGCACAACATAGTACAGCAAAGGCACAGGTCCTACACTTTACGTTACACTCTGCACTAACATTGAGATAAAGCATCACATAGGAAAGCCACAAAACCAAAGGCAGCTGATAAGGGAGAGAGGAGTATCCAATCCTCTTGGCCACCCAGAGGTCAATTGATGGCTGGCTCGCTCGATCTAGCAAGTATCTCTGACTAGTAATAGTCAGCATTGAATAATAAGCACTGTTTTTCACCAGAGTAAATCAGGGGAAAGCGCAAACGCAGTCCCCCACTACCACAAATTATGCAGTCGAGTTTCCCGCATTTGGGGAAATCGCAGGGGTCAGCACACCCGAAGTGCAATGGATGAGCCTCACCCTGGGAGAACCACCTTAATGATCATGGTATCTCCCCTGCCAGGTAAGTATGAGTTGCATAGCGCCTGCCAGACAGGCTCCCCTCACAAGAGGCCCTACTAAGTCGCTGAGGATTTTTCCTGGTTTTTGGTCCGAAGCAGGCCAAAGATCACCTGTCTGCATCCACCTTTTTGGATTGAAAGCAGCTTTGTTAACAATCAGTGGTCAAATCACAAGCATACAGTATACCGTCAACCAGCCCAATCAATCAATATCTTTGACACAGGCTCAAAGTAGCACAACATAGTACAGCAAAGGCACAGGTCCTACACTTTACGTTACACTCTGCACTAACATTGAGATAAAGCATCACATAGGAAAGCCACAAAACCAAAGGCAGCTGATAAGGGAGAGAGGAGTATCCAATCCTCTTGGCCACCCAGAGGTCAATTGATGGCTGGCTCGCTCGATCGATCGATCTAGCAAGTATCTCTGACTAGTAATAGTCAGCATTGAATAATAAGCACTGTTTTTCACCAGAGTAAATCAGGGGAAAGCGCGAACGCAGTCCCCCACTACCACAAATTATGCAGTCGAGTTTCCCGCATTTGGGGAAATCGCAGGGGTCAGCACACCCGAAGTGCAATGGATGAGCCTCACCCTGGGAGAACCACCTTAGTGATCATGGTATCTCCCCTGCCAGGTAAGTATGAGTTGCATAGCGCCTGCCAGACAGGCTCCCCTCACAAGAGGCCCTACTAAGTCGCTGAGGATTTTTCCTGGTTTTTGGTCCGAAGCAGGCCAAAGATCACCTGTCTGCATCCACCTTTTTGGATTGAAAGCAGCTTTGTTAACAATCAGTGGTCAAATCACAAGCATACAGTATACCGTCAACCAGCCCAATCAATCAATATCTTTGACACAGGCTCAAAGTAGCACAACATAGTACAGCAAAGGCACAGGTCCTACACTTTACGTTACACTCTGCACTAACATTGAGATAAAGCATCACATAGGAAAGCCACAAAACCAAAGGCAGCTGATAAGGGAGAGAGGAGTATCCAATCCTCTTGGCCACCCAGAGGTCAATTGATGGCTGGCTCGCTCGATCGATCGATCTAGCAAGTATCTCTGACTAGTAATAGTCAGCATTGATTAATAAGCACTGTTTTTCACCAGAGTAAATCAGGGGAAAGCGCGAACGCAGTCCCCCACTACCACAAATTATGCAGTCGAGTTTCCCGCATTTGGGGAAATCGCAGGGGTCAGCACACCCGAAGTGCAATGGATGAGCCTCACCCTGGGAGAACCACCTTAGTGATCATGGTATCTCCCCTGCCAGGTAAGTATGAGTTGCATAGCGCCTGCCAGACAGGCTCCCCTCACAAGAGGCCCTACTAAGTCGCTGAGGATTTTTCCTGGTTTTTGGTCCGAAGCAGGCCAAAGATCACCTGTCTGGATCCAACTGCGCCAAAAAACGGATGCACCTCATTGTACGGAGCCAGGGGTGTGCAGGCACCCCAAATTCCATAAGACACAGGCTCAAGTCTAAGCACTTCCAAGATGCACAGCAACCAGGGTATTAGCATATGGGGCGGCGGCTTCTGGTCAGAGCATTGCCGTGCCGATGAAGCAGTCCCCACATTTGCATGCCGTCACCTGTGAGACAGAGAGGAAGGATAGGTTAGGTTAGGGAAAGGCTCGCCATGCCCTGACTTCTCGAAGCCCAGCAGAAAAAGAAACTTCACTGATCACACTGTTGTTCATCCACGAGGGGGAGACAAAGGCTGCGTATACAGCTAAATATAAAGAGATAATGTACCACATTTTGGATTGAAAAACAGCTTTGTTGACAATCGGTGGTTAAATCACAAGCATACAAGTACCTCTGACTAGTAACAGTCAGCATTGAATAATAAGCACTGTTTTTCACCAGAGTAAATCAGGGGAAAGCGCGAACGCAGTCCCCCACTACCACAAATTATGCAGTCGAGTTTCCCGCATTTGGGGAAATCGCAGGGGTCAGCACACCCGAAGTGCAATGGATGAGCCTCACCCTGGGAGAACCACCTTAATGATCATGGTATCTCCCCTGCCAGGTAAGTATGAGTTGCATAGCGCCTGCCAGACAGGCTCCCCTCACAAGAGGCCCTACTAAGTCGCTGAGGATTTTTCCTGGTTTTTGGTCCGAAGCAGGCCAAAGATCACCTGTCTGCATCCACCTTTTTGGATTGAAAGCAGCTTTGTTAACAATCAGTGGTCAAATCACAAGCATACAGTATACCGTCAACCAGCCCAATCAATCAATATCTTTGACACAGGCTCAAAGTAGCACAACATAGTACAGCAAAGGCACAGGTCCTACACTTTACGTTACACTCTGCACTAACATTGAGATAAAGCATCACATAGGAAAGCCACAAAACCAAAGGCAGCTGATAAGGGAGAGAGGAGTATCCAATCCTCTTGGCCACCCAGAGGTCAATTGATGGCTGGCTCGCTCGATCGATCGATCTAGCAAGTATCTCTGACTAGTAATAGTCAGCATTGAATAATAAGCACTGTTTTTCACCAGAGTAAATCAGGGGAAAGCGCGAACGCAGTCCCCCACTACCACAAATTATGCAGTCGAGTTTCCCGCATTTGGGGAAATCGCAGGGGTCAGCACACCCGAAGTGCAATGGATGAGCCTCACCCTGGGAGAACCACCTTAGTGATCATGGTATCTCCCCTGCCAGGTAAGTATGAGTTGCATAGCGCCTGCCAGACAGGCTCCCCTCACAAGAGGCCCTACTAAGTCGCTGAGGATTTTTCCTGGTTTTTGGTCCGAAGCAGGCCAAAGATCACCTGTCTGCATCCACCTTTTTGGATTGAAAGCAGCTTTGTTAACAATCAGTGGTCAAATCACAAGCATACAGTATACCGTCAACCAGCCCAATCAATCAATATCTTTGACACAGGCTCAAAGTAGCACAACATAGTACAGCAAAGGCACAGGTCCTACACTTTACGTTACACTCTGCACTAACATTGAGATAAAGCATCACATAGGAAAGCCACAAAACCAAAGGCAGCTGATAAGGGAGAGAGGAGTATCCAATCCTCTTGGCCACCCAGAGGTCAATTGATGGCTGGCTCGCTCGATCTAGCAAGTATCTCTGACTAGTAATAGTCAGCATTGAATAATAAGCACTGTTTTTCACCAGAGTAAATCAGGGGAAAGCGCAAACGCAGTCCCCCACTACCACAAATTATGCAGTCGAGTTTCCCGCATTTGGGGAAATCGCAGGGGTCAGCACACCCGAAGTGCAATGGATGAGCCTCACCCTGGGAGAACCACCTTAATGATCATGGTATCTCCCCTGCCAGGTAAGTATGAGTTGCATAGCGCCTGCCAGACAGGCTCCCCTCACAAGAGGCCCTACTAAGTCGCTGAGGATTTTTCCTGGTTTTTGGTCCGAAGCAGGCCAAAGATCACCTGTCTGCATCCACCTTTTTGGATTGAAAGCAGCTTTGTTAACAATCAGTGGTCAAATCACAAGCATACAGTATACCGTCAACCAGCCCAATCAATCAATATCTTTGACACAGGCTCAAAGTAGCACAACATAGTACAGCAAAGGCACAGGTCCTACACTTTACGTTACACTCTGCACTAACATTGAGATAAAGCATCACATAGGAAAGCCACAAAACCAAAGGCAGCTGATAAGGGAGAGAGGAGTATCCAATCCTCTTGGCCACCCAGAGGTCAATTGATGGCTGGCTCGCTCGATCGATCGATCTAGCAAGTATCTCTGACTAGTAATAGTCAGCATTGAATAATAAGCACTGTTTTTCACCAGAGTAAATCAGGGGAAAGCGCGAACGCAGTCCCCCACTACCACAAATTATGCAGTCGAGTTTCCCGCATTTGGGGAAATCGCAGGGGTCAGCACACCCGAAGTGCAATGGATGAGCCTCACCCTGGGAGAACCACCTTAGTGATCATGGTATCTCCCCTGCCAGGTAAGTATGAGTTGCATAGCGCCTGCCAGACAGGCTCCCCTCACAAGAGGCCCTACTAAGTCGCTGAGGATTTTTCCTGGTTTTTGGTCCGAAGCAGGCCAAAGATCACCTGTCTGCATCCACCTTTTTGGATTGAAAGCAGCTTTGTTAACAATCAGTGGTCAAATCACAAGCATACAGTATACCGTCAACCAGCCCAATCAATCAATATCTTTGACACAGGCTCAAAGTAGCACAACATAGTACAGCAAAGGCACAGGTCCTACACTTTACGTTACACTCTGCACTAACATTGAGATAAAGCATCACATAGGAAAGCCACAAAACCAAAGGCAGCTGATAAGGGAGAGAGGAGTATCCAATCCTCTTGGCCACCCAGAGGTCAATTGATGGCTGGCTCGCTCGATCGATCTAGCAAGTATCTCTGACTAGTAATAGTCAGCATTGATTAATAAGCACTGTTTTTCACCAGAGTAAATCAGGGGAAAGCGCGAACGCAGTCCCCCACTACCACAAATTATGCAGTCGAGTTTCCCGCATTTGGGGAAATCGCAGGGGTCAGCACACCCGAAGTGCAATGGATGAGCCTCACCCTGGGAGAACCACCTTAGTGATCATGGTATCTCCCCTGCCAGGTAAGTATGAGTTGCATAGCGCCTGCCAGACAGGCTCCCCTCACAAGAGGCCCTACTAAGTCGCTGAGGATTTTTCCTGGTTTTTGGTCCGAAGCAGGCCAAAGATCACCTGTCTGGATCCAACTGCGCCAAAAAACGGATGCACCTCATTGTACGGAGCCAGGGGTGTGCAGGCACCCCAAATTCCATAAGACACAGGCTCAAGTCTAAGCACTTCCAAGATGCACAGCAACCAGGGTATTAGCATATGGGGCGGCGGCTTCTGGTCAGAGCATTGCCGTGCCGATGAAGCAGTCCCCACATTTGCATGCCGTCACCTGTGAGACAGAGAGGAAGGATAGGTTAGGTTAGGGAAAGGCTCGCCATGCCCTGACTTCTCGAAGCCCAGCAGAAAAAGAAACTTCACTGATCACACTGTTGTTCATCCACGAGGGGGAGACAAAGGCTGCGTATACAGCTAAATATAAAGAGATAATGTACCACATTTTGGATTGAAAAACAGCTTTGTTGACAATCGGTGGTTAAATCACAAGCATACAAGTACCTCTGACTAGTAACAGTCAGCATTGAATAATAAGCACTGTTTTTCACCAGAGTAAATCAGGGGAAAGCGCGAACGCAGTCCCCCACTACCACAAATTATGCAGTCGAGTTTCCCGCATTTGGGGAAATCGCAGGGGTCAGCACACCCGAAGTGCAATGGATGAGCCTCACCCTGGGAGAACCACCTTAATGATCATGGTATCTCCCCTGCCAGGTAAGTATGAGTTGCATAGCGCCTGCCAGACAGGCTCCCCTCACAAGAGGCCCTACTAAGTCGCTGAGGATTTTTCCTGGTTTTTGGTCCGAAGCAGGCCAAAGATCACCTGTCTGCATCCACCTTTTTGGATTGAAAGCAGCTTTGTTAACAATCAGTGGTCAAATCACAAGCATACAGTATACCGTCAACCAGCCCAATCAATCAATATCTTTGACACAGGCTCAAAGTAGCACAACATAGTACAGCAAAGGCACAGGTCCTACACTTTACGTTACACTCTGCACTAACATTGAGATAAAGCATCACATAGGAAAGCCACAAAACCAAAGGCAGCTGATAAGGGAGAGAGGAGTATCCAATCCTCTTGGCCACCCAGAGGTCAATTGATGGCTGGCTCGCTCGATCGATCGATCTAGCAAGTATCTCTGACTAGTAATAGTCAGCATTGAATAATAAGCACTGTTTTTCACCAGAGTAAATCAGGGGAAAGCGCGAACGCAGTCCCCCACTACCACAAATTATGCAGTCGAGTTTCCCGCATTTGGGGAAATCGCAGGGGTCAGCACACCCGAAGTGCAATGGATGAGCCTCACCCTGGGAGAACCACCTTAGTGATCATGGTATCTCCCCTGCCAGGTAAGTATGAGTTGCATAGCGCCTGCCAGACAGGCTCCCCTCACAAGAGGCCCTACTAAGTCGCTGAGGATTTTTCCTGGTTTTTGGTCCGAAGCAGGCCAAAGATCACCTGTCTGCATCCACCTTTTTGGATTGAAAGCAGCTTTGTTAACAATCAGTGGTCAAATCACAAGCATACAGTATACCGTCAACCAGCCCAATCAATCAATATCTTTGACACAGGCTCAAAGTAGCACAACATAGTACAGCAAAGGCACAGGTCCTACACTTTACGTTACACTCTGCACTAACATTGAGATAAAGCATCACATAGGAAAGCCACAAAACCAAAGGCAGCTGATAAGGGAGAGAGGAGTATCCAATCCTCTTGGCCACCCAGAGGTCAATTGATGGCTGGCTCGCTCGATCTAGCAAGTATCTCTGACTAGTAATAGTCAGCATTGAATAATAAGCACTGTTTTTCACCAGAGTAAATCAGGGGAAAGCGCAAACGCAGTCCCCCACTACCACAAATTATGCAGTCGAGTTTCCCGCATTTGGGGAAATCGCAGGGGTCAGCACACCCGAAGTGCAATGGCTGAGCCTCACCCTGGGAGAACCACCTTAATGATCATGGTATCTCCCCTGCCAGGTAAGTATGAGTTGCATAGCGCCTGCCAGACAGGCTCCCCTCACAAGAGGCCCTACTAAGTCGCTGAGGATTTTTCCTGGTTTTTGGTCCGAAGCAGGCCAAAGATCACCTGTCTGCATCCACCTTTTTGGATTGAAAGCAGCTTTGTTAACAATCAGTGGTCAAATCACAAGCATACAGTATACCGTCAACCAGCCCAATCAATCAATATCTTTGACACAGGCTCAAAGTAGCACAACATAGTACAGCAAAGGCACAGGTCCTACACTTTACGTTACACTCTGCACTAACATTGAGATAAAGCATCACATAGGAAAGCCACAAAACCAAAGGCAGCTGATAAGGGAGAGAGGAGTATCCAATCCTCTTGGCCACCCAGAGGTCAATTGATGGCTGGCTCGCTCGATCGATCGATCTAGCAAGTATCTCTGACTAGTAATAGTCAGCATTGATTAATAAGCACTGTTTTTCACCAGAGTAAATCAGGGGAAAGCGCGAACGCAGTCCCCCACTACCACAAATTATGCAGTCGAGTTTCCCGCATTTGGGGAAATCGCAGGGGTCAGCACACCCGAAGTGCAATGGATGAGCCTCACCCTGGGAGAACCACCTTAGTGATCATGGTATCTCCCCTGCCAGGTAAGTATGAGTTGCATAGCGCCTGCCAGACAGGCTCCCCTCACAAGAGGCCCTACTAAGTCGCTGAGGATTTTTCCTGGTTTTTGGTCCGAAGCAGGCCAAAGATCACCTGTCTGGATCCAACTGCGCCAAAAAACGGATGCACCTCATTGTACGGAGCCAGGGGTGTGCAGGCACCCCAAATTCCATAAGACACAGGCTCAAGTCTAAGCACTTCCAAGATGCACAGCAACCAGGGTATTAGCATATGGGGCGGCGGCTTCTGGTCAGAGCATTGCCGTGCCGATGAAGCAGTCCCCACATTTGCATGCCGTCACCTGTGAGACAGAGAGGAAGGATAGGTTAGGTTAGGGAAAGGCTCGCCATGCCCTGACTTCTCGAAGCCCAGCAGAAAAAGAAACTTCACTGATCACACTGTTGTTCATCCACGAGGGGGAGACAAAGGCTGCGTATACAGCTAAATATAAAGAGATAATGTACCACATTTTGGATTGAAAAACAGCTTTGTTGACAATCGGTGGTTAAATCACAAGCATACAAGTACCTCTGACTAGTAACAGTCAGCATTGAATAATAAGCACTGTTTTTCACCAGAGTAAATCAGGGGAAAGCGCGAACGCAGTCCCCCACTACCACAAATTATGCAGTCGAGTTTCCCGCATTTGGGGAAATCGCAGGGGTCAGCACACCCGAAGTGCAATGGATGAGCCTCACCCTGGGAGAACCACCTTAATGATCATGGTATCTCCCCTGCCAGGTAAGTATGAGTTGCATAGCGCCTGCCAGACAGGCTCCCCTCACAAGAGGCCCTACTAAGTCGCTGAGGATTTTTCCTGGTTTTTGGTCCGAAGCAGGCCAAAGATCACCTGTCTGCATCCACCTTTTTGGATTGAAAGCAGCTTTGTTAACAATCAGTGGTCAAATCACAAGCATACAGTATACCGTCAACCAGCCCAATCAATCAATATCTTTGACACAGGCTCAAAGTAGCACAACATAGTACAGCAAAGGCACAGGTCCTACACTTTACGTTACACTCTGCACTAACATTGAGATAAAGCATCACATAGGAAAGCCACAAAACCAAAGGCAGCTGATAAGGGAGAGAGGAGTATCCAATCCTCTTGGCCACCCAGAGGTCAATTGATGGCTGGCTCGCTCGATCGATCGATCTAGCAAGTATCTCTGACTAGTAATAGTCAGCATTGAATAATAAGCACTGTTTTTCACCAGAGTAAATCAGGGGAAAGCGCGAACGCAGTCCCCCACTACCACAAATTATGCAGTCGAGTTTCCCGCATTTGGGGAAATCGCAGGGGTCAGCACACCCGAAGTGCAATGGATGAGCCTCACCCTGGGAGAACCACCTTAGTGATCATGGTATCTCCCCTGCCAGGTAAGTATGAGTTGCATAGCGCCTGCCAGACAGGCTCCCCTCACAAGAGGCCCTACTAAGTCGCTGAGGATTTTTCCTGGTTTTTGGTCCGAAGCAGGCCAAAGATCACCTGTCTGCATCCACCTTTTTGGATTGAAAGCAGCTTTGTTAACAATCAGTGGTCAAATCACAAGCATACAGTATACCGTCAACCAGCCCAATCAATCAATATCTTTGACACAGGCTCAAAGTAGCACAACATAGTACAGCAAAGGCACAGGTCCTACACTTTACGTTACACTCTGCACTAACATTGAGATAAAGCATCACATAGGAAAGCCACAAAACCAAAGGCAGCTGATAAGGGAGAGAGGAGTATCCAATCCTCTTGGCCACCCAGAGGTCAATTGATGGCTGGCTCGCTCGATCTAGCAAGTATCTCTGACTAGTAATAGTCAGCATTGAATAATAAGCACTGTTTTTCACCAGAGTAAATCAGGGGAAAGCGCAAACGCAGTCCCCCACTACCACAAATTATGCAGTCGAGTTTCCCGCATTTGGGGAAATCGCAGGGGTCAGCACACCCGAAGTGCAATGGATGAGCCTCACCCTGGGAGAACCACCTTAATGATCATGGTATCTCCCCTGCCAGGTAAGTATGAGTTGCATAGCGCCTGCCAGACAGGCTCCCCTCACAAGAGGCCCTACTAAGTCGCTGAGGATTTTTCCTGGTTTTTGGTCCGAAGCAGGCCAAAGATCACCTGTCTGCATCCACCTTTTTGGATTGAAAGCAGCTTTGTTAACAATCAGTGGTCAAATCACAAGCATACAGTATACCGTCAACCAGCCCAATCAATCAATATCTTTGACACAGGCTCAAAGTAGCACAACATAGTACAGCAAAGGCACAGGTCCTACACTTTACGTTACACTCTGCACTAACATTGAGATAAAGCATCACATAGGAAAGCCACAAAACCAAAGGCAGCTGATAAGGGAGAGAGGAGTATCCAATCCTCTTGGCCACCCAGAGGTCAATTGATGGCTGGCTCGCTCGATCGATCGATCTAGCAAGTATCTCTGACTAGTAATAGTCAGCATTGAATAATAAGCACTGTTTTTCACCAGAGTAAATCAGGGGAAAGCGCGAACGCAGTCCCCCACTACCACAAATTATGCAGTCGAGTTTCCCGCATTTGGGGAAATCGCAGGGGTCAGCACACCCGAAGTGCAATGGATGAGCCTCACCCTGGGAGAACCACCTTAGTGATCATGGTATCTCCCCTGCCAGGTAAGTATGAGTTGCATAGCGCCTGCCAGACAGGCTCCCCTCACAAGAGGCCCTACTAAGTCGCTGAGGATTTTTCCTGGTTTTTGGTCCGAAGCAGGCCAAAGATCACCTGTCTGCATCCACCTTTTTGGATTGAAAGCAGCTTTGTTAACAATCAGTGGTCAAATCACAAGCATACAGTATACCGTCAACCAGCCCAATCAATCAATATCTTTGACACAGGCTCAAAGTAGCACAACATAGTACAGCAAAGGCACAGGTCCTACACTTTACGTTACACTCTGCACTAACATTGAGATAAAGCATCACATAGGAAAGCCACAAAACCAAAGGCAGCTGATAAGGGAGAGAGGAGTATCCAATCCTCTTGGCCACCCAGAGGTCAATTGATGGCTGGCTCGCTCGATCGATCGATCTAGCAAGTATCTCTGACTAGTAATAGTCAGCATTGATTAATAAGCACTGTTTTTCACCAGAGTAAATCAGGGGAAAGCGCGAACGCAGTCCCCCACTACCACAAATTATGCAGTCGAGTTTCCCGCATTTGGGGAAATCGCAGGGGTCAGCACACCCGAAGTGCAATGGATGAGCCTCACCCTGGGAGAACCACCTTAGTGATCATGGTATCTCCCCTGCCAGGTAAGTATGAGTTGCATAGCGCCTGCCAGACAGGCTCCCCTCACAAGAGGCCCTACTAAGTCGCTGAGGATTTTTCCTGGTTTTTGGTCCGAAGCAGGCCAAAGATCACCTGTCTGGATCCAACTGCGCCAAAAAACGGATGCACCTCATTGTACGGAGCCAGGGGTGTGCAGGCACCCCAAATTCCATAAGACACAGGCTCAAGTCTAAGCACTTCCAAGATGCACAGCAACCAGGGTATTAGCATATGGGGCGGCGGCTTCTGGTCAGAGCATTGCCGTGCCGATGAAGCAGTCCCCACATTTGCATGCCGTCACCTGTGAGACAGAGAGGAAGGATAGGTTAGGTTAGGGAAAGGCTCGCCATGCCCTGACTTCTCGAAGCCCAGCAGAAAAAGAAACTTCACTGATCACACTGTTGTTCATCCACGAGGGGGAGACAAAGGCTGCGTATACAGCTAAATATAAAGAGATAATGTACCACATTTTGGATTGAAAAACAGCTTTGTTGACAATCGGTGGTTAAATCACAAGCATACAAGTACCTCTGACTAGTAACAGTCAGCATTGAATAATAAGCACTGTTTTTCACCAGAGTAAATCAGGGGAAAGCGCGAACGCAGTCCCCCACTACCACAAATTATGCAGTCGAGTTTCCCGCATTTGGGGAAATCGCAGGGGTCAGCACACCCGAAGTGCAATGGATGAGCCTCACCCTGGGAGAACCACCTTAATGATCATGGTATCTCCCCTGCCAGGTAAGTATGAGTTGCATAGCGCCTGCCAGACAGGCTCCCCTCACAAGAGGCCCTACTAAGTCGCTGAGGATTTTTCCTGGTTTTTGGTCCGAAGCAGGCCAAAGATCACCTGTCTGCATCCACCTTTTTGGATTGAAAGCAGCTTTGTTAACAATCAGTGGTCAAATCACAAGCATACAGTATACCGTCAACCAGCCCAATCAATCAATATCTTTGACACAGGCTCAAAGTAGCACAACATAGTACAGCAAAGGCACAGGTCCTACACTTTACGTTACACTCTGCACTAACATTGAGATAAAGCATCACATAGGAAAGCCACAAAACCAAAGGCAGCTGATAAGGGAGAGAGGAGTATCCAATCCTCTTGGCCACCCAGAGGTCAATTGATGGCTGGCTCGCTCGATCGATCGATCTAGCAAGTATCTCTGACTAGTAATAGTCAGCATTGAATAATAAGCACTGTTTTTCACCAGAGTAAATCAGGGGAAAGCGCGAACGCAGTCCCCCACTACCACAAATTATGCAGTCGAGTTTCCCGCATTTGGGGAAATCGCAGGGGTCAGCACACCCGAAGTGCAATGGATGAGCCTCACCCTGGGAGAACCACCTTAGTGATCATGGTATCTCCCCTGCCAGGTAAGTATGAGTTGCATAGCGCCTGCCAGACAGGCTCCCCTCACAAGAGGCCCTACTAAGTCGCTGAGGATTTTTCCTGGTTTTTGGTCCGAAGCAGGCCAAAGATCACCTGTCTGCATCCACCTTTTTGGATTGAAAGCAGCTTTGTTAACAATCAGTGGTCAAATCACAAGCATACAGTATACCGTCAACCAGCCCAATCAATCAATATCTTTGACACAGGCTCAAAGTAGCACAACATAGTACAGCAAAGGCACAGGTCCTACACTTTACGTTACACTCTGCACTAACATTGAGATAAAGCATCACATAGGAAAGCCACAAAACCAAAGGCAGCTGATAAGGGAGAGAGGAGTATCCAATCCTCTTGGCCACCCAGAGGTCAATTGATGGCTGGCTCGCTCGATCTAGCAAGTATCTCTGACTAGTAATAGTCAGCATTGAATAATAAGCACTGTTTTTCACCAGAGTAAATCAGGGGAAAGCGCAAACGCAGTCCCCCACTACCACAAATTATGCAGTCGAGTTTCCCGCATTTGGGGAAATCGCAGGGGTCAGCACACCCGAAGTGCAATGGATGAGCCTCACCCTGGGAGAACCACCTTAATGATCATGGTATCTCCCCTGCCAGGTAAGTATGAGTTGCATAGCGCCTGCCAGACAGGCTCCCCTCACAAGAGGCCCTACTAAGTCGCTGAGGATTTTTCCTGGTTTTTGGTCCGAAGCAGGCCAAAGATCACCTGTCTGCATCCACCTTTTTGGATTGAAAGCAGCTTTGTTAACAATCAGTGGTCAAATCACAAGCATACAGTATACCGTCAACCAGCCCAATCAATCAATATCTTTGACACAGGCTCAAAGTAGCACAACATAGTACAGCAAAGGCACAGGTCCTACACTTTACGTTACACTCTGCACTAACATTGAGATAAAGCATCACATAGGAAAGCCACAAAACCAAAGGCAGCTGATAAGGGAGAGAGGAGTATCCAATCCTCTTGGCCACCCAGAGGTCAATTGATGGCTGGCTCGCTCGATCGATCGATCTAGCAAGTATCTCTGACTAGTAATAGTCAGCATTGAATAATAAGCACTGTTTTTCACCAGAGTAAATCAGGGGAAAGCGCGAACGCAGTCCCCCACTACCACAAATTATGCAGTCGAGTTTCCCGCATTTGGGGAAATCGCAGGGGTCAGCACACCCGAAGTGCAATGGATGAGCCTCACCCTGGGAGAACCACCTTAGTGATCATGGTATCTCCCCTGCCAGGTAAGTATGAGTTGCATAGCGCCTGCCAGACAGGCTCCCCTCACAAGAGGCCCTACTAAGTCGCTGAGGATTTTTCCTGGTTTTTGGTCCGAAGCAGGCCAAAGATCACCTGTCTGCATCCACCTTTTTGGATTGAAAGCAGCTTTGTTAACAATCAGTGGTCAAATCACAAGCATACAGTATACCGTCAACCAGCCCAATCAATCAATATCTTTGACACAGGCTCAAAGTAGCACAACATAGTACAGCAAAGGCACAGGTCCTACACTTTACGTTACACTCTGCACTAACATTGAGATAAAGCATCACATAGGAAAGCCACAAAACCAAAGGCAGCTGATAAGGGAGAGAGGAGTATCCAATCCTCTTGGCCACCCAGAGGTCAATTGATGGCTGGCTCGCTCGATCGATCTAGCAAGTATCTCTGACTAGTAATAGTCAGCATTGATTAATAAGCACTGTTTTTCACCAGAGTAAATCAGGGGAAAGCGCGAACGCAGTCCCCCACTACCACAAATTATGCAGTCGAGTTTCCCGCATTTGGGGAAATCGCAGGGGTCAGCACACCCGAAGTGCAATGGATGAGCCTCACCCTGGGAGAACCACCTTAGTGATCATGGTATCTCCCCTGCCAGGTAAGTATGAGTTGCATAGCGCCTGCCAGACAGGCTCCCCTCACAAGAGGCCCTACTAAGTCGCTGAGGATTTTTCCTGGTTTTTGGTCCGAAGCAGGCCAAAGATCACCTGTCTGGATCCAACTGCGCCAAAAAACGGATGCACCTCATTGTACGGAGCCAGGGGTGTGCAGGCACCCCAAATTCCATAAGACACAGGCTCAAGTCTAAGCACTTCCAAGATGCACAGCAACCAGGGTATTAGCATATGGGGCGGCGGCTTCTGGTCAGAGCATTGCCGTGCCGATGAAGCAGTCCCCACATTTGCATGCCGTCACCTGTGAGACAGAGAGGAAGGATAGGTTAGGTTAGGGAAAGGCTCGCCATGCCCTGACTTCTCGAAGCCCAGCAGAAAAAGAAACTTCACTGATCACACTGTTGTTCATCCACGAGGGGGAGACAAAGGCTGCGTATACAGCTAAATATAAAGAGATAATGTACCACATTTTGGATTGAAAAACAGCTTTGTTGACAATCGGTGGTTAAATCACAAGCATACAAGTACCTCTGACTAGTAACAGTCAGCATTGAATAATAAGCACTGTTTTTCACCAGAGTAAATCAGGGGAAAGCGCGAACGCAGTCCCCCACTACCACAAATTATGCAGTCGAGTTTCCCGCATTTGGGGAAATCGCAGGGGTCAGCACACCCGAAGTGCAATGGATGAGCCTCACCCTGGGAGAACCACCTTAATGATCATGGTATCTCCCCTGCCAGGTAAGTATGAGTTGCATAGCGCCTGCCAGACAGGCTCCCCTCACAAGAGGCCCTACTAAGTCGCTGAGGATTTTTCCTGGTTTTTGGTCCGAAGCAGGCCAAAGATCACCTGTCTGCATCCACCTTTTTGGATTGAAAGCAGCTTTGTTAACAATCAGTGGTCAAATCACAAGCATACAGTATACCGTCAACCAGCCCAATCAATCAATATCTTTGACACAGGCTCAAAGTAGCACAACATAGTACAGCAAAGGCACAGGTCCTACACTTTACGTTACACTCTGCACTAACATTGAGATAAAGCATCACATAGGAAAGCCACAAAACCAAAGGCAGCTGATAAGGGAGAGAGGAGTATCCAATCCTCTTGGCCACCCAGAGGTCAATTGATGGCTGGCTCGCTCGATCGATCGATCTAGCAAGTATCTCTGACTAGTAATAGTCAGCATTGAATAATAAGCACTGTTTTTCACCAGAGTAAATCAGGGGAAAGCGCGAACGCAGTCCCCCACTACCACAAATTATGCAGTCGAGTTTCCCGCATTTGGGGAAATCGCAGGGGTCAGCACACCCGAAGTGCAATGGATGAGCCTCACCCTGGGAGAACCACCTTAGTGATCATGGTATCTCCCCTGCCAGGTAAGTATGAGTTGCATAGCGCCTGCCAGACAGGCTCCCCTCACAAGAGGCCCTACTAAGTCGCTGAGGATTTTTCCTGGTTTTTGGTCCGAAGCAGGCCAAAGATCACCTGTCTGCATCCACCTTTTTGGATTGAAAGCAGCTTTGTTAACAATCAGTGGTCAAATCACAAGCATACAGTATACCGTCAACCAGCCCAATCAATCAATATCTTTGACACAGGCTCAAAGTAGCACAACATAGTACAGCAAAGGCACAGGTCCTACACTTTACGTTACACTCTGCACTAACATTGAGATAAAGCATCACATAGGAAAGCCACAAAACCAAAGGCAGCTGATAAGGGAGAGAGGAGTATCCAATCCTCTTGGCCACCCAGAGGTCAATTGATGGCTGGCTCGCTCGATCTAGCAAGTATCTCTGACTAGTAATAGTCAGCATTGAATAATAAGCACTGTTTTTCACCAGAGTAAATCAGGGGAAAGCGCAAACGCAGTCCCCCACTACCACAAATTATGCAGTCGAGTTTCCCGCATTTGGGGAAATCGCAGGGGTCAGCACACCCGAAGTGCAATGGATGAGCCTCACCCTGGGAGAACCACCTTAATGATCATGGTATCTCCCCTGCCAGGTAAGTATGAGTTGCATAGCGCCTGCCAGACAGGCTCCCCTCACAAGAGGCCCTACTAAGTCGCTGAGGATTTTTCCTGGTTTTTGGTCCGAAGCAGGCCAAAGATCACCTGTCTGCATCCACCTTTTTGGATTGAAAGCAGCTTTGTTAACAATCAGTGGTCAAATCACAAGCATACAGTATACCGTCAACCAGCCCAATCAATCAATATCTTTGACACAGGCTCAAAGTAGCACAACATAGTACAGCAAAGGCACAGGTCCTACACTTTACGTTACACTCTGCACTAACATTGAGATAAAGCATCACATAGGAAAGCCACAAAACCAAAGGCAGCTGATAAGGGAGAGAGGAGTATCCAATCCTCTTGGCCACCCAGAGGTCAATTGATGGCTGGCTCGCTCGATCGATCGATCTAGCAAGTATCTCTGACTAGTAATAGTCAGCATTGAATAATAAGCACTGTTTTTCACCAGAGTAAATCAGGGGAAAGCGCGAACGCAGTCCCCCACTACCACAAATTATGCAGTCGAGTTTCCCGCATTTGGGGAAATCGCAGGGGTCAGCACACCCGAAGTGCAATGGATGAGCCTCACCCTGGGAGAACCACCTTAGTGATCATGGTATCTCCCCTGCCAGGTAAGTATGAGTTGCATAGCGCCTGCCAGACAGGCTCCCCTCACAAGAGGCCCTACTAAGTCGCTGAGGATTTTTCCTGGTTTTTGGTCCGAAGCAGGCCAAAGATCACCTGTCTGCATCCACCTTTTTGGATTGAAAGCAGCTTTGTTAACAATCAGTGGTCAAATCACAAGCATACAGTATACCGTCAACCAGCCCAATCAATCAATATCTTTGACACAGGCTCAAAGTAGCACAACATAGTACAGCAAAGGCACAGGTCCTACACTTTACGTTACACTCTGCACTAACATTGAGATAAAGCATCACATAGGAAAGCCACAAAACCAAAGGCAGCTGATAAGGGAGAGAGGAGTATCCAATCCTCTTGGCCACCCAGAGGTCAATTGATGGCTGGCTCGCTCGATCGATCTAGCAAGTATCTCTGACTAGTAATAGTCAGCATTGATTAATAAGCACTGTTTTTCACCAGAGTAAATCAGGGGAAAGCGCGAACGCAGTCCCCCACTACCACAAATTATGCAGTCGAGTTTCCCGCATTTGGGGAAATCGCAGGGGTCAGCACACCCGAAGTGCAATGGATGAGCCTCACCCTGGGAGAACCACCTTAGTGATCATGGTATCTCCCCTGCCAGGTAAGTATGAGTTGCATAGCGCCTGCCAGACAGGCTCCCCTCACAAGAGGCCCTACTAAGTCGCTGAGGATTTTTCCTGGTTTTTGGTCCGAAGCAGGCCAAAGATCACCTGTCTGGATCCAACTGCGCCAAAAAACGGATGCACCTCATTGTACGGAGCCAGGGGTGTGCAGGCACCCCAAATTCCATAAGACACAGGCTCAAGTCTAAGCACTTCCAAGATGCACAGCAACCAGGGTATTAGCATATGGGGCGGCGGCTTCTGGTCAGAGCATTGCCGTGCCGATGAAGCAGTCCCCACATTTGCATGCCGTCACCTGTGAGACAGAGAGGAAGGATAGGTTAGGTTAGGGAAAGGCTCGCCATGCCCTGACTTCTCGAAGCCCAGCAGAAAAAGAAACTTCACTGATCACACTGTTGTTCATCCACGAGGGGGAGACAAAGGCTGCGTATACAGCTAAATATAAAGAGATAATGTACCACATTTTGGATTGAAAAACAGCTTTGTTGACAATCGGTGGTTAAATCACAAGCATACAAGTACCTCTGACTAGTAACAGTCAGCATTGAATAATAAGCACTGTTTTTCACCAGAGTAAATCAGGGGAAAGCGCGAACGCAGTCCCCCACTACCACAAATTATGCAGTCGAGTTTCCCGCATTTGGGGAAATCGCAGGGGTCAGCACACCCGAAGTGCAATGGATGAGCCTCACCCTGGGAGAACCACCTTAATGATCATGGTATCTCCCCTGCCAGGTAAGTATGAGTTGCATAGCGCCTGCCAGACAGGCTCCCCTCACAAGAGGCCCTACTAAGTCGCTGAGGATTTTTCCTGGTTTTTGGTCCGAAGCAGGCCAAAGATCACCTGTCTGCATCCACCTTTTTGGATTGAAAGCAGCTTTGTTAACAATCAGTGGTCAAATCACAAGCATACAGTATACCGTCAACCAGCCCAATCAATCAATATCTTTGACACAGGCTCAAAGTAGCACAACATAGTACAGCAAAGGCACAGGTCCTACACTTTACGTTACACTCTGCACTAACATTGAGATAAAGCATCACATAGGAAAGCCACAAAACCAAAGGCAGCTGATAAGGGAGAGAGGAGTATCCAATCCTCTTGGCCACCCAGAGGTCAATTGATGGCTGGCTCGCTCGATCGATCGATCGATCTAGCAAGTATCTCTGACTAGTAATAGTCAGCATTGAATAATAAGCACTGTTTTTCACCAGAGTAAATCAGGGGAAAGCGCGAACGCAGTCCCCCACTACCACAAATTATGCAGTCGAGTTTCCCGCATTTGGGGAAATCGCAGGGGTCAGCACACCCGAAGTGCAATGGATGAGCCTCACCCTGGGAGAACCACCTTAGTGATCATGGTATCTCCCCTGCCAGGTAAGTATGAGTTGCATAGCGCCTGCCAGACAGGCTCCCCTCACAAGAGGCCCTACTAAGTCGCTGAGGATTTTTCCTGGTTTTTGGTCCGAAGCAGGCCAAAGATCACCTGTCTGCATCCACCTTTTTGGATTGAAAGCAGCTTTGTTAACAATCAGTGGTCAAATCACAAGCATACAGTATACCGTCAACCAGCCCAATCAATCAATATCTTTGACACAGGCTCAAAGTAGCACAACATAGTACAGCAAAGGCACAGGTCCTACACTTTACGTTACACTCTGCACTAACATTGAGATAAAGCATCACATAGGAAAGCCACAAAACCAAAGGCAGCTGATAAGGGAGAGAGGAGTATCCAATCCTCTTGGCCACCCAGAGGTCAATTGATGGCTGGCTCGCTCGATCTAGCAAGTATCTCTGACTAGTAATAGTCAGCATTGAATAATAAGCACTGTTTTTCACCAGAGTAAATCAGGGGAAAGCGCAAACGCAGTCCCCCACTACCACAAATTATGCAGTCGAGTTTCCCGCATTTGGGGAAATCGCAGGGGTCAGCACACCCGAAGTGCAATGGCTGAGCCTCACCCTGGGAGAACCACCTTAATGATCATGGTATCTCCCCTGCCAGGTAAGTATGAGTTGCATAGCGCCTGCCAGACAGGCTCCCCTCACAAGAGGCCCTACTAAGTCGCTGAGGATTTTTCCTGGTTTTTGGTCCGAAGCAGGCCAAAGATCACCTGTCTGCATCCACCTTTTTGGATTGAAAGCAGCTTTGTTAACAATCAGTGGTCAAATCACAAGCATACAGTATACCGTCAACCAGCCCAATCAATCAATATCTTTGACACAGGCTCAAAGTAGCACAACATAGTACAGCAAAGGCACAGGTCCTACACTTTACGTTACACTCTGCACTAACATTGAGATAAAGCATCACATAGGAAAGCCACAAAACCAAAGGCAGCTGATAAGGGAGAGAGGAGTATCCAATCCTCTTGGCCACCCAGAGGTCAATTGATGGCTGGCTCGCTCGATCGATCGATCTAGCAAGTATCTCTGACTAGTAATAGTCAGCATTGAATAATAAGCACTGTTTTTCACCAGAGTAAATCAGGGGAAAGCGCGAACGCAGTCCCCCACTACCACAAATTATGCAGTCGAGTTTCCCGCATTTGGGGAAATCGCAGGGGTCAGCACACCCGAAGTGCAATGGATGAGCCTCACCCTGGGAGAACCACCTTAGTGATCATGGTATCTCCCCTGCCAGGTAAGTATGAGTTGCATAGCGCCTGCCAGACAGGCTCCCCTCACAAGAGGCCCTACTAAGTCGCTGAGGATTTTTCCTGGTTTTTGGTCCGAAGCAGGCCAAAGATCACCTGTCTGCATCCACCTTTTTGGATTGAAAGCAGCTTTGTTAACAATCAGTGGTCAAATCACAAGCATACAGTATACCGTCAACCAGCCCAATCAATCAATATCTTTGACACAGGCTCAAAGTAGCACAACATAGTACAGCAAAGGCACAGGTCCTACACTTTACGTTACACTCTGCACTAACATTGAGATAAAGCATCACATAGGAAAGCCACAAAACCAAAGGCAGCTGATAAGGGAGAGAGGAGTATCCAATCCTCTTGGCCACCCAGAGGTCAATTGATGGCTGGCTCGCTCGATCTAGCAAGTATCTCTGACTAGTAATAGTCAGCATTGAATAATAAGCACTGTTTTTCACCAGAGTAAATCAGGGGAAAGCGCAAACGCAGTCCCCCACTACCACAAATTATGCAGTCGAGTTTCCCGCATTTGGGGAAATCGCAGGGGTCAGCACACCCGAAGTGCAATGGATGAGCCTCACCCTGGGAGAACCACCTTAATGATCATGGTATCTCCCCTGCCAGGTAAGTATGAGTTGCATAGCGCCTGCCAGACAGGCTCCCCTCACAAGAGGCCCTACTAAGTCGCTGAGGATTTTTCCTGGTTTTTGGTCCGAAGCAGGCCAAAGATCACCTGTCTGCATCCACCTTTTTGGATTGAAAGCAGCTTTGTTAACAATCAGTGGTCAAATCACAAGCATACAGTATACCGTCAACCAGCCCAATCAATCAATATCTTTGACACAGGCTCAAAGTAGCACAACATAGTACAGCAAAGGCACAGGTCCTACACTTTACGTTACACTCTGCACTAACATTGAGATAAAGCATCACATAGGAAAGCCACAAAACCAAAGGCAGCTGATAAGGGAGAGAGGAGTATCCAATCCTCTTGGCCACCCAGAGGTCAATTGATGGCTGGCTCGCTCGATCGATCTAGCAAGTATCTCTGACTAGTAATAGTCAGCATTGAATAATAAGCACTGTTTTTCACCAGAGTAAATCAGGGGAAAGCGCGAACGCAGTCCCCCACTACCACAAATTATGCAGTCGAGTTTCCCGCATTTGGGGAAATCGCAGGGGTCAGCACACCCGAAGTGCAATGGATGAGCCTCACCCTGGGAGAACCACCTTAGTGATCATGGTATCTCCCCTGCCAGGTAAGTATGAGTTGCATAGCGCCTGCCAGACAGGCTCCCCTCACAAGAGGCCCTACTAAGTCGCTGAGGATTTTTCCTGGTTTTTGGTCCGAAGCAGGCCAAAGATCACCTGTCTGCATCCACCTTTTTGGATTGAAAGCAGCTTTGTTAACAATCAGTGGTCAAATCACAAGCATACAGTATACCGTCAACCAGCCCAATCAATCAATATCTTTGACACAGGCTCAAAGTAGCACAACATAGTACAGCAAAGGCACAGGTCCTACACTTTACGTTACACTCTGCACTAACATTGAGATAAAGCATCACATAGGAAAGCCACAAAACCAAAGGCAGCTGATAAGGGAGAGAGGAGTATCCAATCCTCTTGGCCACCCAGAGGTCAATTGATGGCTGGCTCGCTCGATCTAGCAAGTATCTCTGACTAGTAATAGTCAGCATTGAATAATAAGCACTGTTTTTCACCAGAGTAAATCAGGGGAAAGCGCAAACGCAGTCCCCCACTACCACAAATTATGCAGTCGAGTTTCCCGCATTTGGGGAAATCGCAGGGGTCAGCACACCCGAAGTGCAATGGCTGAGCCTCACCCTGGGAGAACCACCTTAATGATCATGGTATCTCCCCTGCCAGGTAAGTATGAGTTGCATAGCGCCTGCCAGACAGGCTCCCCTCACAAGAGGCCCTACTAAGTCGCTGAGGATTTTTCCTGGTTTTTGGTCCGAAGCAGGCCAAAGATCACCTGTCTGCATCCACCTTTTTGGATTGAAAGCAGCTTTGTTAACAATCAGTGGTCAAATCACAAGCATACAGTATACCGTCAACCAGCCCAATCAATCAATATCTTTGACACAGGCTCAAAGTAGCACAACATAGTACAGCAAAGGCACAGGTCCTACACTTTACGTTACACTCTGCACTAACATTGAGATAAAGCATCACATAGGAAAGCCACAAAACCAAAGGCAGCTGATAAGGGAGAGAGGAGTATCCAATCCTCTTGGCCACCCAGAGGTCAATTGATGGCTGGCTCGCTCGATCGATCGATCTAGCAAGTATCTCTGACTAGTAATAGTCAGCATTGAATAATAAGCACTGTTTTTCACCAGAGTAAATCAGGGGAAAGCGCGAACGCAGTCCCCCACTACCACAAATTATGCAGTCGAGTTTCCCGCATTTGGGGAAATCGCAGGGGTCAGCACACCCGAAGTGCAATGGATGAGCCTCACCCTGGGAGAACCACCTTAGTGATCATGGTATCTCCCCTGCCAGGTAAGTATGAGTTGCATAGCGCCTGCCAGACAGGCTCCCCTCACAAGAGGCCCTACTAAGTCGCTGAGGATTTTTCCTGGTTTTTGGTCCGAAGCAGGCCAAAGATCACCTGTCTGCATCCACCTTTTTGGATTGAAAGCAGCTTTGTTAACAATCAGTGGTCAAATCACAAGCATACAGTATACCGTCAACCAGCCCAATCAATCAATATCTTTGACACAGGCTCAAAGTAGCACAACATAGTACAGCAAAGGCACAGGTCCTACACTTTACGTTACACTCTGCACTAACATTGAGATAAAGCATCACATAGGAAAGCCACAAAACCAAAGGCAGCTGATAAGGGAGAGAGGAGTATCCAATCCTCTTGGCCACCCAGAGGTCAATTGATGGCTGGCTCGCTCGATCTAGCAAGTATCTCTGACTAGTAATAGTCAGCATTGAATAATAAGCACTGTTTTTCACCAGAGTAAATCAGGGGAAAGCGCAAACGCAGTCCCCCACTACCACAAATTATGCAGTCGAGTTTCCCGCATTTGGGGAAATCGCAGGGGTCAGCACACCCGAAGTGCAATGGCTGAGCCTCACCCTGGGAGAACCACCTTAATGATCATGGTATCTCCCCTGCCAGGTAAGTATGAGTTGCATAGCGCCTGCCAGACAGGCTCCCCTCACAAGAGGCCCTACTAAGTCGCTGAGGATTTTTCCTGGTTTTTGGTCCGAAGCAGGCCAAAGATCACCTGTCTGCATCCACCTTTTTGGATTGAAAGCAGCTTTGTTAACAATCAGTGGTCAAATCACAAGCATACAGTATACCGTCAACCAGCCCAATCAATCAATATCTTTGACACAGGCTCAAAGTAGCACAACATAGTACAGCAAAGGCACAGGTCCTACACTTTACGTTACACTCTGCACTAACATTGAGATAAAGCATCACATAGGAAAGCCACAAAACCAAAGGCAGCTGATAAGGGAGAGAGGAGTATCCAATCCTCTTGGCCACCCAGAGGTCAATTGATGGCTGGCTCGCTCGATCGATCGATCTAGCAAGTATCTCTGACTAGTAATAGTCAGCATTGAATAATAAGCACTGTTTTTCACCAGAGTAAATCAGGGGAAAGCGCGAACGCAGTCCCCCACTACCACAAATTATGCAGTCGAGTTTCCCGCATTTGGGGAAATCGCAGGGGTCAGCACACCCGAAGTGCAATGGATGAGCCTCACCCTGGGAGAACCACCTTAGTGATCATGGTATCTCCCCTGCCAGGTAAGTATGAGTTGCATAGCGCCTGCCAGACAGGCTCCCCTCACAAGAGGCCCTACTAAGTCGCTGAGGATTTTTCCTGGTTTTTGGTCCGAAGCAGGCCAAAGATCACCTGTCTGCATCCACCTTTTTGGATTGAAAGCAGCTTTGTTAACAATCAGTGGTCAAATCACAAGCATACAGTATACCGTCAACCAGCCCAATCAATCAATATCTTTGACACAGGCTCAAAGTAGCACAACATAGTACAGCAAAGGCACAGGTCCTACACTTTACGTTACACTCTGCACTAACATTGAGATAAAGCATCACATAGGAAAGCCACAAAACCAAAGGCAGCTGATAAGGGAGAGAGGAGTATCCAATCCTCTTGGCCACCCAGAGGTCAATTGATGGCTGGCTCGCTCGATCGATCTAGCAAGTATCTCTGACTAGTAATAGTCAGCATTGATTAATAAGCACTGTTTTTCACCAGAGTAAATCAGGGGAAAGCGCGAACGCAGTCCCCCACTACCACAAATTATGCAGTCGAGTTTCCCGCATTTGGGGAAATCGCAGGGGTCAGCACACCCGAAGTGCAATGGATGAGCCTCACCCTGGGAGAACCACCTTAGTGATCATGGTATCTCCCCTGCCAGGTAAGTATGAGTTGCATAGCGCCTGCCAGACAGGCTCCCCTCACAAGAGGCCCTACTAAGTCGCTGAGGATTTTTCCTGGTTTTTGGTCCGAAGCAGGCCAAAGATCACCTGTCTGGATCCAACTGCGCCAAAAAACGGATGCACCTCATTGTACGGAGCCAGGGGTGTGCAGGCACCCCAAATTCCATAAGACACAGGCTCAAGTCTAAGCACTTCCAAGATGCACAGCAACCAGGGTATTAGCATATGGGGCGGCGGCTTCTGGTCAGAGCATTGCCGTGCCGATGAAGCAGTCCCCACATTTGCATGCCGTCACCTGTGAGACAGAGAGGAAGGATAGGTTAGGTTAGGGAAAGGCTCGCCATGCCCTGACTTCTCGAAGCCCAGCAGAAAAAGAAACTTCACTGATCACACTGTTGTTCATCCACGAGGGGGAGACAAAGGCTGCGTATACAGCTAAATATAAAGAGATAATGTACCACATTTTGGATTGAAAAACAGCTTTGTTGACAATCGGTGGTTAAATCACAAGCATACAAGTACCTCTGACTAGTAACAGTCAGCATTGAATAATAAGCACTGTTTTTCACCAGAGTAAATCAGGGGAAAGCGCGAACGCAGTCCCCCACTACCACAAATTATGCAGTCGAGTTTCCCGCATTTGGGGAAATCGCAGGGGTCAGCACACCCGAAGTGCAATGGATGAGCCTCACCCTGGGAGAACCACCTTAATGATCATGGTATCTCCCCTGCCAGGTAAGTATGAGTTGCATAGCGCCTGCCAGACAGGCTCCCCTCACAAGAGGCCCTACTAAGTCGCTGAGGATTTTTCCTGGTTTTTGGTCCGAAGCAGGCCAAAGATCACCTGTCTGCATCCACCTTTTTGGATTGAAAGCAGCTTTGTTAACAATCAGTGGTCAAATCACAAGCATACAGTATACCGTCAACCAGCCCAATCAATCAATATCTTTGACACAGGCTCAAAGTAGCACAACATAGTACAGCAAAGGCACAGGTCCTACACTTTACGTTACACTCTGCACTAACATTGAGATAAAGCATCACATAGGAAAGCCACAAAACCAAAGGCAGCTGATAAGGGAGAGAGGAGTATCCAATCCTCTTGGCCACCCAGAGGTCAATTGATGGCTGGCTCGCTCGATCGATCGATCTAGCAAGTATCTCTGACTAGTAATAGTCAGCATTGAATAATAAGCACTGTTTTTCACCAGAGTAAATCAGGGGAAAGCGCGAACGCAGTCCCCCACTACCACAAATTATGCAGTCGAGTTTCCCGCATTTGGGGAAATCGCAGGGGTCAGCACACCCGAAGTGCAATGGATGAGCCTCACCCTGGGAGAACCACCTTAGTGATCATGGTATCTCCCCTGCCAGGTAAGTATGAGTTGCATAGCGCCTGCCAGACAGGCTCCCCTCACAAGAGGCCCTACTAAGTCGCTGAGGATTTTTCCTGGTTTTTGGTCCGAAGCAGGCCAAAGATCACCTGTCTGCATCCACCTTTTTGGATTGAAAGCAGCTTTGTTAACAATCAGTGGTCAAATCACAAGCATACAGTATACCGTCAACCAGCCCAATCAATCAATATCTTTGACACAGGCTCAAAGTAGCACAACATAGTACAGCAAAGGCACAGGTCCTACACTTTACGTTACACTCTGCACTAACATTGAGATAAAGCATCACATAGGAAAGCCACAAAACCAAAGGCAGCTGATAAGGGAGAGAGGAGTATCCAATCCTCTTGGCCACCCAGAGGTCAATTGATGGCTGGCTCGCTCGATCTAGCAAGTATCTCTGACTAGTAATAGTCAGCATTGAATAATAAGCACTGTTTTTCACCAGAGTAAATCAGGGGAAAGCGCAAACGCAGTCCCCCACTACCACAAATTATGCAGTCGAGTTTCCCGCATTTGGGGAAATCGCAGGGGTCAGCACACCCGAAGTGCAATGGCTGAGCCTCACCCTGGGAGAACCACCTTAATGATCATGGTATCTCCCCTGCCAGGTAAGTATGAGTTGCATAGCGCCTGCCAGACAGGCTCCCCTCACAAGAGGCCCTACTAAGTCGCTGAGGATTTTTCCTGGTTTTTGGTCCGAAGCAGGCCAAAGATCACCTGTCTGCATCCACCTTTTTGGATTGAAAGCAGCTTTGTTAACAATCAGTGGTCAAATCACAAGCATACAGTATACCGTCAACCAGCCCAATCAATCAATATCTTTGACACAGGCTCAAAGTAGCACAACATAGTACAGCAAAGGCACAGGTCCTACACTTTACGTTACACTCTGCACTAACATTGAGATAAAGCATCACATAGGAAAGCCACAAAACCAAAGGCAGCTGATAAGGGAGAGAGGAGTATCCAATCCTCTTGGCCACCCAGAGGTCAATTGATGGCTGGCTCGCTCGATCGATCGATCTAGCAAGTATCTCTGACTAGTAATAGTCAGCATTGAATAATAAGCACTGTTTTTCACCAGAGTAAATCAGGGGAAAGCGCGAACGCAGTCCCCCACTACCACAAATTATGCAGTCGAGTTTCCCGCATTTGGGGAAATCGCAGGGGTCAGCACACCCGAAGTGCAATGGATGAGCCTCACCCTGGGAGAACCACCTTAGTGATCATGGTATCTCCCCTGCCAGGTAAGTATGAGTTGCATAGCGCCTGCCAGACAGGCTCCCCTCACAAGAGGCCCTACTAAGTCGCTGAGGATTTTTCCTGGTTTTTGGTCCGAAGCAGGCCAAAGATCACCTGTCTGCATCCACCTTTTTGGATTGAAAGCAGCTTTGTTAACAATCAGTGGTCAAATCACAAGCATACAGTATACCGTCAACCAGCCCAATCAATCAATATCTTTGACACAGGCTCAAAGTAGCACAACATAGTACAGCAAAGGCACAGGTCCTACACTTTACGTTACACTCTGCACTAACATTGAGATAAAGCATCACATAGGAAAGCCACAAAACCAAAGGCAGCTGATAAGGGAGAGAGGAGTATCCAATCCTCTTGGCCACCCAGAGGTCAATTGATGGCTGGCTCGCTCGATCTAGCAAGTATCTCTGACTAGTAATAGTCAGCATTGAATAATAAGCACTGTTTTTCACCAGAGTAAATCAGGGGAAAGCGCAAACGCAGTCCCCCACTACCACAAATTATGCAGTCGAGTTTCCCGCATTTGGGGAAATCGCAGGGGTCAGCACACCCGAAGTGCAATGGATGAGCCTCACCCTGGGAGAACCACCTTAATGATCATGGTATCTCCCCTGCCAGGTAAGTATGAGTTGCATAGCGCCTGCCAGACAGGCTCCCCTCACAAGAGGCCCTACTAAGTCGCTGAGGATTTTTCCTGGTTTTTGGTCCGAAGCAGGCCAAAGATCACCTGTCTGCATCCACCTTTTTGGATTGAAAGCAGCTTTGTTAACAATCAGTGGTCAAATCACAAGCATACAGTATACCGTCAACCAGCCCAATCAATCAATATCTTTGACACAGGCTCAAAGTAGCACAACATAGTACAGCAAAGGCACAGGTCCTACACTTTACGTTACACTCTGCACTAACATTGAGATAAAGCATCACATAGGAAAGCCACAAAACCAAAGGCAGCTGATAAGGGAGAGAGGAGTATCCAATCCTCTTGGCCACCCAGAGGTCAATTGATGGCTGGCTCGCTCGATCGATCGATCTAGCAAGTATCTCTGACTAGTAATAGTCAGCATTGAATAATAAGCACTGTTTTTCACCAGAGTAAATCAGGGGAAAGCGCGAACGCAGTCCCCCACTACCACAAATTATGCAGTCGAGTTTCCCGCATTTGGGGAAATCGCAGGGGTCAGCACACCCGAAGTGCAATGGCTGAGCCTCACCCTGGGAGAACCACCTTAATGATCATGGTATCTCCCCTGCCAGGTAAGTATGAGTTGCATAGCGCCTGCCAGACAGGCTCCCCTCACAAGAGGCCCTACTAAGTCGCTGAGGATTTTTCCTGGTTTTTGGTCCGAAGCAGGCCAAAGATCACCTGTCTGCATCCACCTTTTTGGATTGAAAGCAGCTTTGTTAACAATCAGTGGTCAAATCACAAGCATACAGTATACCGTCAACCAGCCCAATCAATCAATATCTTTGACACAGGCTCAAAGTAGCACAACATAGTACAGCAAAGGCACAGGTCCTACACTTTACGTTACACTCTGCACTAACATTGAGATAAAGCATCACATAGGAAAGCCACAAAACCAAAGGCAGCTGATAAGGGAGAGAGGAGTATCCAATCCTCTTGGCCACCCAGAGGTCAATTGATGGCTGGCTCGCTCGATCGATCGATCTAGCAAGTATCTCTGACTAGTAATAGTCAGCATTGAATAATAAGCACTGTTTTTCACCAGAGTAAATCAGGGGAAAGCGCGAACGCAGTCCCCCACTACCACAAATTATGCAGTCGAGTTTCCCGCATTTGGGGAAATCGCAGGGGTCAGCACACCCGAAGTGCAATGGATGAGCCTCACCCTGGGAGAACCACCTTAGTGATCATGGTATCTCCCCTGCCAGGTAAGTATGAGTTGCATAGCGCCTGCCAGACAGGCTCCCCTCACAAGAGGCCCTACTAAGTCGCTGAGGATTTTTCCTGGTTTTTGGTCCGAAGCAGGCCAAAGATCACCTGTCTGCATCCACCTTTTTGGATTGAAAGCAGCTTTGTTAACAATCAGTGGTCAAATCACAAGCATACAGTATACCGTCAACCAGCCCAATCAATCAATATCTTTGACACAGGCTCAAAGTAGCACAACATAGTACAGCAAAGGCACAGGTCCTACACTTTACGTTACACTCTGCACTAACATTGAGATAAAGCATCACATAGGAAAGCCACAAAACCAAAGGCAGCTGATAAGGGAGAGAGGAGTATCCAATCCTCTTGGCCACCCAGAGGTCAATTGATGGCTGGCTCGCTCGATCGATCGATCTAGCAAGTATCTCTGACTAGTAATAGTCAGCATTGAATAATAAGCACTGTTTTTCACCAGAGTAAATCAGGGGAAAGCGCGAACGCAGTCCCCCACTACCACAAATTATGCAGTCGAGTTTCCCGCATTTGGGGAAATCGCAGGGGTCAGCACACCCGAAGTGCAATGGCTGAGCCTCACCCTGGGAGAACCACCTTAATGATCATGGTATCTCCCCTGCCAGGTAAGTATGAGTTGCATAGCGCCTGCCAGACAGGCTCCCCTCACAAGAGGCCCTACTAAGTCGCTGAGGATTTTTCCTGGTTTTTGGTCCGAAGCAGGCCAAAGATCACCTGTCTGCATCCACCTTTTTGGATTGAAAGCAGCTTTGTTAACAATCAGTGGTCAAATCACAAGCATACAGTATACCGTCAACCAGCCCAATCAATCAATATCTTTGACACAGGCTCAAAGTAGCACAACATAGTACAGCAAAGGCACAGGTCCTACACTTTACGTTACACTCTGCACTAACATTGAGATAAAGCATCACATAGGAAAGCCACAAAACCAAAGGCAGCTGATAAGGGAGAGAGGAGTATCCAATCCTCTTGGCCACCCAGAGGTCAATTGATGGCTGGCTCGCTCGATCGATCGATCTAGCAAGTATCTCTGACTAGTAATAGTCAGCATTGAATAATAAGCACTGTTTTTCACCAGAGTAAATCAGGGGAAAGCGCGAACGCAGTCCCCCACTACCACAAATTATGCAGTCGAGTTTCCCGCATTTGGGGAAATCGCAGGGGTCAGCACACCCGAAGTGCAATGGATGAGCCTCACCCTGGGAGAACCACCTTAGTGATCATGGTATCTCCCCTGCCAGGTAAGTATGAGTTGCATAGCGCCTGCCAGACAGGCTCCCCTCACAAGAGGCCCTACTAAGTCGCTGAGGATTTTTCCTGGTTTTTGGTCCGAAGCAGGCCAAAGATCACCTGTCTGGATCCAACTGCGCCAAAAAACGGATGCACCTCATTGTACGGAGCCAGGGGTGTGCAGGCACCCCAAATTCCATAAGACACAGGCTCAAGTCTAAGCACTTCCAAGATGCACAGCAACCAGGGTATTAGCATATGGGGCGGCGGCTTCTGGTCAGAGCATTGCCGTGCCGATGAAGCAGTCCCCACATTTGCATGCCGTCACCTGTGAGACAGAGAGGAAGGATAGGTTAGGTTAGGGAAAGGCTCGCCATGCCCTGACTTCTCGAAGCCCAGCAGAAAAAGAAACTTCACTGATCACACTGTTGTTCATCCACGAGGGGGAGACAAAGGCTGCGTATACAGCTAAATATAAAGAGATAATGTACCACATTTTGGATTGAAAAACAGCTTTGTTGACAATCGGTGGTTAAATCACAAGCATACAAGTACCTCTGACTAGTAACAGTCAGCATTGAATAATAAGCACTGTTTTTCACCAGAGTAAATCAGGGGAAAGCGCGAACGCAGTCCCCCACTACCACAAATTATGCAGTCGAGTTTCCCGCATTTGGGGAAATCGCAGGGGTCAGCACACCCGAAGTGCAATGGATGAGCCTCACCCTGGGAGAACCACCTTAATGATCATGGTATCTCCCCTGCCAGGTAAGTATGAGTTGCATAGCGCCTGCCAGACAGGCTCCCCTCACAAGAGGCCCTACTAAGTCGCTGAGGATTTTTCCTGGTTTTTGGTCCGAAGCAGGCCAAAGATCACCTGTCTGCATCCACCTTTTTGGATTGAAAGCAGCTTTGTTAACAATCAGTGGTCAAATCACAAGCATACAGTATACCGTCAACCAGCCCAATCAATCAATATCTTTGACACAGGCTCAAAGTAGCACAACATAGTACAGCAAAGGCACAGGTCCTACACTTTACGTTACACTCTGCACTAACATTGAGATAAAGCATCACATAGGAAAGCCACAAAACCAAAGGCAGCTGATAAGGGAGAGAGGAGTATCCAATCCTCTTGGCCACCCAGAGGTCAATTGATGGCTGGCTCGCTCGATCGATCGATCTAGCAAGTATCTCTGACTAGTAATAGTCAGCATTGAATAATAAGCACTGTTTTTCACCAGAGTAAATCAGGGGAAAGCGCGAACGCAGTCCCCCACTACCACAAATTATGCAGTCGAGTTTCCCGCATTTGGGGAAATCGCAGGGGTCAGCACACCCGAAGTGCAATGGATGAGCCTCACCCTGGGAGAACCACCTTAGTGATCATGGTATCTCCCCTGCCAGGTAAGTATGAGTTGCATAGCGCCTGCCAGACAGGCTCCCCTCACAAGAGGCCCTACTAAGTCGCTGAGGATTTTTCCTGGTTTTTGGTCCGAAGCAGGCCAAAGATCACCTGTCTGCATCCACCTTTTTGGATTGAAAGCAGCTTTGTTAACAATCAGTGGTCAAATCACAAGCATACAGTATACCGTCAACCAGCCCAATCAATCAATATCTTTGACACAGGCTCAAAGTAGCACAACATAGTACAGCAAAGGCACAGGTCCTACACTTTACGTTACACTCTGCACTAACATTGAGATAAAGCATCACATAGGAAAGCCACAAAACCAAAGGCAGCTGATAAGGGAGAGAGGAGTATCCAATCCTCTTGGCCACCCAGAGGTCAATTGATGGCTGGCTCGCTCGATCTAGCAAGTATCTCTGACTAGTAATAGTCAGCATTGAATAATAAGCACTGTTTTTCACCAGAGTAAATCAGGGGAAAGCGCAAACGCAGTCCCCCACTACCACAAATTATGCAGTCGAGTTTCCCGCATTTGGGGAAATCGCAGGGGTCAGCACACCCGAAGTGCAATGGCTGAGCCTCACCCTGGGAGAACCACCTTAATGATCATGGTATCTCCCCTGCCAGGTAAGTATGAGTTGCATAGCGCCTGCCAGACAGGCTCCCCTCACAAGAGGCCCTACTAAGTCGCTGAGGATTTTTCCTGGTTTTTGGTCCGAAGCAGGCCAAAGATCACCTGTCTGCATCCACCTTTTTGGATTGAAAGCAGCTTTGTTAACAATCAGTGGTCAAATCACAAGCATACAGTATACCGTCAACCAGCCCAATCAATCAATATCTTTGACACAGGCTCAAAGTAGCACAACATAGTACAGCAAAGGCACAGGTCCTACACTTTACGTTACACTCTGCACTAACATTGAGATAAAGCATCACATAGGAAAGCCACAAAACCAAAGGCAGCTGATAAGGGAGAGAGGAGTATCCAATCCTCTTGGCCACCCAGAGGTCAATTGATGGCTGGCTCGCTCGATCGATCGATCTAGCAAGTATCTCTGACTAGTAATAGTCAGCATTGAATAATAAGCACTGTTTTTCACCAGAGTAAATCAGGGGAAAGCGCGAACGCAGTCCCCCACTACCACAAATTATGCAGTCGAGTTTCCCGCATTTGGGGAAATCGCAGGGGTCAGCACACCCGAAGTGCAATGGATGAGCCTCACCCTGGGAGAACCACCTTAGTGATCATGGTATCTCCCCTGCCAGGTAAGTATGAGTTGCATAGCGCCTGCCAGACAGGCTCCCCTCACAAGAGGCCCTACTAAGTCGCTGAGGATTTTTCCTGGTTTTTGGTCCGAAGCAGGCCAAAGATCACCTGTCTGCATCCACCTTTTTGGATTGAAAGCAGCTTTGTTAACAATCAGTGGTCAAATCACAAGCATACAGTATACCGTCAACCAGCCCAATCAATCAATATCTTTGACACAGGCTCAAAGTAGCACAACATAGTACAGCAAAGGCACAGGTCCTACACTTTACGTTACACTCTGCACTAACATTGAGATAAAGCATCACATAGGAAAGCCACAAAACCAAAGGCAGCTGATAAGGGAGAGAGGAGTATCCAATCCTCTTGGCCACCCAGAGGTCAATTGATGGCTGGCTCGCTCGATCGATCGATCTAGCAAGTATCTCTGACTAGTAATAGTCAGCATTGATTAATAAGCACTGTTTTTCACCAGAGTAAATCAGGGGAAAGCGCGAACGCAGTCCCCCACTACCACAAATTATGCAGTCGAGTTTCCCGCATTTGGGGAAATCGCAGGGGTCAGCACACCCGAAGTGCAATGGATGAGCCTCACCCTGGGAGAACCACCTTAGTGATCATGGTATCTCCCCTGCCAGGTAAGTATGAGTTGCATAGCGCCTGCCAGACAGGCTCCCCTCACAAGAGGCCCTACTAAGTCGCTGAGGATTTTTCCTGGTTTTTGGTCCGAAGCAGGCCAAAGATCACCTGTCTGGATCCAACTGCGCCAAAAAACGGATGCACCTCATTGTACGGAGCCAGGGGTGTGCAGGCACCCCAAATTCCATAAGACACAGGCTCAAGTCTAAGCACTTCCAAGATGCACAGCAACCAGGGTATTAGCATATGGGGCGGCGGCTTCTGGTCAGAGCATTGCCGTGCCGATGAAGCAGTCCCCACATTTGCATGCCGTCACCTGTGAGACAGAGAGGAAGGATAGGTTAGGTTAGGGAAAGGCTCGCCATGCCCTGACTTCTCGAAGCCCAGCAGAAAAAGAAACTTCACTGATCACACTGTTGTTCATCCACGAGGGGGAGACAAAGGCTGCGTATACAGCTAAATATAAAGAGATAATGTACCACATTTTGGATTGAAAAACAGCTTTGTTGACAATCGGTGGTTAAATCACAAGCATACAAGTACCTCTGACTAGTAACAGTCAGCATTGAATAATAAGCACTGTTTTTCACCAGAGTAAATCAGGGGAAAGCGCGAACGCAGTCCCCCACTACCACAAATTATGCAGTCGAGTTTCCCGCATTTGGGGAAATCGCAGGGGTCAGCACACCCGAAGTGCAATGGATGAGCCTCACCCTGGGAGAACCACCTTAATGATCATGGTATCTCCCCTGCCAGGTAAGTATGAGTTGCATAGCGCCTGCCAGACAGGCTCCCCTCACAAGAGGCCCTACTAAGTCGCTGAGGATTTTTCCTGGTTTTTGGTCCGAAGCAGGCCAAAGATCACCTGTCTGCATCCACCTTTTTGGATTGAAAGCAGCTTTGTTAACAATCAGTGGTCAAATCACAAGCATACAGTATACCGTCAACCAGCCCAATCAATCAATATCTTTGACACAGGCTCAAAGTAGCACAACATAGTACAGCAAAGGCACAGGTCCTACACTTTACGTTACACTCTGCACTAACATTGAGATAAAGCATCACATAGGAAAGCCACAAAACCAAAGGCAGCTGATAAGGGAGAGAGGAGTATCCAATCCTCTTGGCCACCCAGAGGTCAATTGATGGCTGGCTCGCTCGATCGATCGATCTAGCAAGTATCTCTGACTAGTAATAGTCAGCATTGAATAATAAGCACTGTTTTTCACCAGAGTAAATCAGGGGAAAGCGCGAACGCAGTCCCCCACTACCACAAATTATGCAGTCGAGTTTCCCGCATTTGGGGAAATCGCAGGGGTCAGCACACCCGAAGTGCAATGGATGAGCCTCACCCTGGGAGAACCACCTTAGTGATCATGGTATCTCCCCTGCCAGGTAAGTATGAGTTGCATAGCGCCTGCCAGACAGGCTCCCCTCACAAGAGGCCCTACTAAGTCGCTGAGGATTTTTCCTGGTTTTTGGTCCGAAGCAGGCCAAAGATCACCTGTCTGCATCCACCTTTTTGGATTGAAAGCAGCTTTGTTAACAATCAGTGGTCAAATCACAAGCATACAGTATACCGTCAACCAGCCCAATCAATCAATATCTTTGACACAGGCTCAAAGTAGCACAACATAGTACAGCAAAGGCACAGGTCCTACACTTTACGTTACACTCTGCACTAACATTGAGATAAAGCATCACATAGGAAAGCCACAAAACCAAAGGCAGCTGATAAGGGAGAGAGGAGTATCCAATCCTCTTGGCCACCCAGAGGTCAATTGATGGCTGGCTCGCTCGATCTAGCAAGTATCTCTGACTAGTAATAGTCAGCATTGAATAATAAGCACTGTTTTTCACCAGAGTAAATCAGGGGAAAGCGCAAACGCAGTCCCCCACTACCACAAATTATGCAGTCGAGTTTCCCGCATTTGGGGAAATCGCAGGGGTCAGCACACCCGAAGTGCAATGGCTGAGCCTCACCCTGGGAGAACCACCTTAATGATCATGGTATCTCCCCTGCCAGGTAAGTATGAGTTGCATAGCGCCTGCCAGACAGGCTCCCCTCACAAGAGGCCCTACTAAGTCGCTGAGGATTTTTCCTGGTTTTTGGTCCGAAGCAGGCCAAAGATCACCTGTCTGCATCCACCTTTTTGGATTGAAAGCAGCTTTGTTAACAATCAGTGGTCAAATCACAAGCATACAGTATACCGTCAACCAGCCCAATCAATCAATATCTTTGACACAGGCTCAAAGTAGCACAACATAGTACAGCAAAGGCACAGGTCCTACACTTTACGTTACACTCTGCACTAACATTGAGATAAAGCATCACATAGGAAAGCCACAAAACCAAAGGCAGCTGATAAGGGAGAGAGGAGTATCCAATCCTCTTGGCCACCCAGAGGTCAATTGATGGCTGGCTCGCTCGATCGATCGATCTAGCAAGTATCTCTGACTAGTAATAGTCAGCATTGAATAATAAGCACTGTTTTTCACCAGAGTAAATCAGGGGAAAGCGCGAACGCAGTCCCCCACTACCACAAATTATGCAGTCGAGTTTCCCGCATTTGGGGAAATCGCAGGGGTCAGCACACCCGAAGTGCAATGGATGAGCCTCACCCTGGGAGAACCACCTTAGTGATCATGGTATCTCCCCTGCCAGGTAAGTATGAGTTGCATAGCGCCTGCCAGACAGGCTCCCCTCACAAGAGGCCCTACTAAGTCGCTGAGGATTTTTCCTGGTTTTTGGTCCGAAGCAGGCCAAAGATCACCTGTCTGCATCCACCTTTTTGGATTGAAAGCAGCTTTGTTAACAATCAGTGGTCAAATCACAAGCATACAGTATACCGTCAACCAGCCCAATCAATCAATATCTTTGACACAGGCTCAAAGTAGCACAACATAGTACAGCAAAGGCACAGGTCCTACACTTTACGTTACACTCTGCACTAACATTGAGATAAAGCATCACATAGGAAAGCCACAAAACCAAAGGCAGCTGATAAGGGAGAGAGGAGTATCCAATCCTCTTGGCCACCCAGAGGTCAATTGATGGCTGGCTCGCTCGATCTAGCAAGTATCTCTGACTAGTAATAGTCAGCATTGAATAATAAGCACTGTTTTTCACCAGAGTAAATCAGGGGAAAGCGCAAACGCAGTCCCCCACTACCACAAATTATGCAGTCGAGTTTCCCGCATTTGGGGAAATCGCAGGGGTCAGCACACCCGAAGTGCAATGGATGAGCCTCACCCTGGGAGAACCACCTTAATGATCATGGTATCTCCCCTGCCAGGTAAGTATGAGTTGCATAGCGCCTGCCAGACAGGCTCCCCTCACAAGAGGCCCTACTAAGTCGCTGAGGATTTTTCCTGGTTTTTGGTCCGAAGCAGGCCAAAGATCACCTGTCTGCATCCACCTTTTTGGATTGAAAGCAGCTTTGTTAACAATCAGTGGTCAAATCACAAGCATACAGTATACCGTCAACCAGCCCAATCAATCAATATCTTTGACACAGGCTCAAAGTAGCACAACATAGTACAGCAAAGGCACAGGTCCTACACTTTACGTTACACTCTGCACTAACATTGAGATAAAGCATCACATAGGAAAGCCACAAAACCAAAGGCAGCTGATAAGGGAGAGAGGAGTATCCAATCCTCTTGGCCACCCAGAGGTCAATTGATGGCTGGCTCGCTCGATCGATCGATCGATCTAGCAAGTATCTCTGACTAGTAATAGTCAGCATTGAATAATAAGCACTGTTTTTCACCAGAGTAAATCAGGGGAAAGCGCGAACGCAGTCCCCCACTACCACAAATTATGCAGTCGAGTTTCCCGCATTTGGGGAAATCGCAGGGGTCAGCACACCCGAAGTGCAATGGCTGAGCCTCACCCTGGGAGAACCACCTTAATGATCATGGTATCTCCCCTGCCAGGTAAGTATGAGTTGCATAGCGCCTGCCAGACAGGCTCCCCTCACAAGAGGCCCTACTAAGTCGCTGAGGATTTTTCCTGGTTTTTGGTCCGAAGCAGGCCAAAGATCACCTGTCTGCATCCACCTTTTTGGATTGAAAGCAGCTTTGTTAACAATCAGTGGTCAAATCACAAGCATACAGTATACCGTCAACCAGCCCAATCAATCAATATCTTTGACACAGGCTCAAAGTAGCACAACATAGTACAGCAAAGGCACAGGTCCTACACTTTACGTTACACTCTGCACTAACATTGAGATAAAGCATCACATAGGAAAGCCACAAAACCAAAGGCAGCTGATAAGGGAGAGAGGAGTATCCAATCCTCTTGGCCACCCAGAGGTCAATTGATGGCTGGCTCGCTCGATCGATCGATCTAGCAAGTATCTCTGACTAGTAATAGTCAGCATTGAATAATAAGCACTGTTTTTCACCAGAGTAAATCAGGGGAAAGCGCGAACGCAGTCCCCCACTACCACAAATTATGCAGTCGAGTTTCCCGCATTTGGGGAAATCGCAGGGGTCAGCACACCCGAAGTGCAATGGATGAGCCTCACCCTGGGAGAACCACCTTAGTGATCATGGTATCTCCCCTGCCAGGTAAGTATGAGTTGCATAGCGCCTGCCAGACAGGCTCCCCTCACAAGAGGCCCTACTAAGTCGCTGAGGATTTTTCCTGGTTTTTGGTCCGAAGCAGGCCAAAGATCACCTGTCTGCATCCACCTTTTTGGATTGAAAGCAGCTTTGTTAACAATCAGTGGTCAAATCACAAGCATACAGTATACCGTCAACCAGCCCAATCAATCAATATCTTTGACACAGGCTCAAAGTAGCACAACATAGTACAGCAAAGGCACAGGTCCTACACTTTACGTTACACTCTGCACTAACATTGAGATAAAGCATCACATAGGAAAGCCACAAAACCAAAGGCAGCTGATAAGGGAGAGAGGAGTATCCAATCCTCTTGGCCACCCAGAGGTCAATTGATGGCTGGCTCGCTCGATCGATCGATCTAGCAAGTATCTCTGACTAGTAATAGTCAGCATTGAATAATAAGCACTGTTTTTCACCAGAGTAAATCAGGGGAAAGCGCGAACGCAGTCCCCCACTACCACAAATTATGCAGTCGAGTTTCCCGCATTTGGGGAAATCGCAGGGGTCAGCACACCCGAAGTGCAATGGCTGAGCCTCACCCTGGGAGAACCACCTTAATGATCATGGTATCTCCCCTGCCAGGTAAGTATGAGTTGCATAGCGCCTGCCAGACAGGCTCCCCTCACAAGAGGCCCTACTAAGTCGCTGAGGATTTTTCCTGGTTTTTGGTCCGAAGCAGGCCAAAGATCACCTGTCTGCATCCACCTTTTTGGATTGAAAGCAGCTTTGTTAACAATCAGTGGTCAAATCACAAGCATACAGTATACCGTCAACCAGCCCAATCAATCAATATCTTTGACACAGGCTCAAAGTAGCACAACATAGTACAGCAAAGGCACAGGTCCTACACTTTACGTTACACTCTGCACTAACATTGAGATAAAGCATCACATAGGAAAGCCACAAAACCAAAGGCAGCTGATAAGGGAGAGAGGAGTATCCAATCCTCTTGGCCACCCAGAGGTCAATTGATGGCTGGCTCGCTCGATCGATCGATCTAGCAAGTATCTCTGACTAGTAATAGTCAGCATTGAATAATAAGCACTGTTTTTCACCAGAGTAAATCAGGGGAAAGCGCGAACGCAGTCCCCCACTACCACAAATTATGCAGTCGAGTTTCCCGCATTTGGGGAAATCGCAGGGGTCAGCACACCCGAAGTGCAATGGATGAGCCTCACCCTGGGAGAACCACCTTAGTGATCATGGTATCTCCCCTGCCAGGTAAGTATGAGTTGCATAGCGCCTGCCAGACAGGCTCCCCTCACAAGAGGCCCTACTAAGTCGCTGAGGATTTTTCCTGGTTTTTGGTCCGAAGCAGGCCAAAGATCACCTGTCTGCATCCACCTTTTTGGATTGAAAGCAGCTTTGTTAACAATCAGTGGTCAAATCACAAGCATACAGTATACCGTCAACCAGCCCAATCAATCAATATCTTTGACACAGGCTCAAAGTAGCACAACATAGTACAGCAAAGGCACAGGTCCTACACTTTACGTTACACTCTGCACTAACATTGAGATAAAGCATCACATAGGAAAGCCACAAAAACCAAAGGCAGCTGATAAGGAAGAGGAGTATCCAATCCTCTTGGCCACCCAGAGGTCAATTGATGGCTGGCTCGCTCGATCGATCGATCTAGCAAGTATCTCTGACTAGTAATAGGTCAGCATTGAATAATAAGCACTGTTTTTCACCAGAGTAAATCAGGGGAAAGCGCGAACGCAGTCCCCCACTACCACAAATTATGCAGTCGAGTTTCCCGCATTTGGGGAAATCGCAGGGGTCAGCACACCCGAAGTGCAATGGCTGAGCCTCACCCTGGGAGAACCACCTTAATGATCATGGTATCTCCCCTGCCAGGTAAGTATGAGTTGCATAGCGCCTGCCAGACAGGCTCCCCCTCACAAGAGGCCCTACTAAGTCGCTGAGGATTTTTCCTGGTTTTTGGTCCGAAGCAGGCCAAAGATCACCTGTCTGCATCCACCTTTTTGGATTGAAAGCAGCTTTGTTAACAATCAGTGGTCAAATCACAAGCATACAGTATACCGTCAACCAGCCCAATCAATCAATATCTTTGACACAGGCTCAAAGTAGCACAACATAGTACAGCAAAGGCACAGGTCCTACACTTTACGTTACACTCTGCACTAACATTGAGATAAAGCATCACATAGGAAAGCCACAAAACCAAAGGCAGCTGATAAGGGAGAGAGGAGTATCCAATCCTCTTGGCCACCCAGAGGTCAATTGATGGCTGGCTCGCTCGATCGATCGATCTAGCAAGTATCTCTGACTAGTAATAGTCAGCATTGAATAATAAGCACTGTTTTTCACCAGAGTAAATCAGGGGAAAGCGCGAACGCAGTCCCCCACTACCACAAATTATGCAGTCGAGTTTCCCGCATTTGGGAAATCGCAGGGGTCAGCACACCCGAAGTGCAATGGATGAGCCTCACCCTGGGAGAACCACCTTAGTGATCATGGTATCTCCCCTGCCAGGTAAGTATGAGTTGCATAGCGCCTGCCAGACAGGCTCCCCTCACAAGAGGCCCTACTAAGTCGCTGAGGATTTTTCCTGGTTTTTGGTCCGAAGCAGGCCAAAGATCACCTGTCTGCATCCACCTTTTTGGATTGAAAGCAGCTTTGTTAACAATCAGTGGTCAAATCACAAGCATACAGTATACCGTCAACCAGCCCAATCAATCAATATCTTTGACACAGGCTCAAAGTAGCACAACATATTACAGGCAAAGGCACAGGTCCTACACTTTACGTTACACTCTGCACTAACATTGAGATAAAGCATCACATAGGAAAGCCACAAAACCAAAGGCAGCTGATAAGGGAGAGAGGAGTATCCAATTCCTCTTGGCCACCCAGAGGTCAATTGATGGCTGGCTCGCTCGATCGATCGATCTAGCAAGTATCTCTGACTAGTAATAGTCAGCATTGAATAATAAGCACTGTTTTCACCAGAGTAAATCAGGGGAAAGCGCGAACGCAGTCCCCCACTACCACAAATTATGCAGTCGAGTTTCCCGCATTTGGGGAAATCGCAGGGGTCAGCACACCCGAAGTGCAATGGCTGAGCCTCACCCTGGAGAACCACCTTAATGATCATGGTATCTCCCCCTGCCAGGTAAGTCTGAGTTGCATAGCGCCTGCCAGACAGGCTCCCCTCACAAGAGGCCCTACTAAGTCGCTGAGGATTTTTCCTGGTTTTTGGTCCGAAGCAGGCCAAAGATCACCTGTCTGCATCCACCTTTTTGGATTGAAAGCAGCTTTGTTAACAATCAGTGGTCAAATCACAAGCATACAGTATACCGTCAACCAGCCCAATCAATCAATATCTTTGACACAGGCTCAAAGTAGCACAACATAGTACAGCAAAGGCACAGGTCCTACACTTTACGTTACACTCTGCACTAACATTGAGATAAAGCATCACATAGAAAGCCACAAAACCAAAGGCAGCTGATAAGGGAGAGAGAGTATCCAATCCTCTTGGCCACCCAGAGGTCAATTGATGGCTGGCTCGCTCGATCGATCGATCTAGCAAGTATCTCTGACTAGTAATAGTCAGCATTGAATAATAAGCACTGTTTTTCACCAGAGTAAATCAGGGAAAGCGCGAACGCAGTCCCCCACTACCACAAATTATGCAGTCGAGTTTCCCGCATTTGGGGAAATCGCAGGGGTCAGCACACCCGAAGTGCAATGGATGAGCCTCACCCTGGGAGAACCACCTTAGTGATCATGGTATCTCCCTGCCAGGTAAGTATGAGTTGCATAGCGCCTGCCAGACAGGCTCCCTCACAAGAGGCCCTACTAAGTCGCTGAGGATTTTTCCTGGTTTTTGGTCCGAAGCAGGCAAAGATCACCTGTCTGCATCCACCTTTTGGATTGAAAGCAGCTTTGTTAACAATCAGTGGTCAAATCACAAGCATACAGTATACCGTCAACCAGCCCAATCAATCAATATCTTTGACACAGGCTCAAAGTAGCACAACATAGTACAGCAAAGGCACAGTCCTACACTTTACGTTACACTCTGCACTAACATTGAGATAAAGCATCACATAGGAAAGCCACAAAACCAAAGGCAGCTGATAAGGGAGAGAGGAGTATCCAATCCTCTTGGCCACCCAGAGGTCAATTGATGGCTGGCTCGCTCGATCGATCGATCTAGCAAGTATCTCTGACTAGTAATAGTCAGCATTGATTAATAAGCACTGTTTTTCACCAGAGTAAATCAGGGGAAAGCGCGAACGCAGTCCCCCACTACCACAAATTATGCAGTCGAGTTTCCCGCATTTGGGGAAATCGCAGGGGTCAGCACACCCGAAGTGCAATGGATGAGCCTCACCCTGGGAGAACCACCTTAGTGATCATGGTATCTCCCCCTGCCAGGTAAGTATGAGTTGCATAGCGCCTGCCAGACAGGCTCCCCTCACAAGAGGCCCTACTAAGTCGCTGAGGATTTTTCCTGGTTTTTGGTCCGAAGCAGGCCAAAGATCACCTGTCTGGATCCAACTGCGCCAAAAAACGGATGCACCTCATTGTACGGAGGCAGGGGTGTGCAGGCACCCCAAATTCCATAAGACACAGGCTCAAGTCTAAGCACTTCCAAGATGCACAGCAACCAGGGTATTAGCATATGGGGCGGCGGCTTCTGGTCAGAGCATTGCCGTGCCGATGAAGCAGTCCCCACATTTGCATGCCGTCACCTGTGAGACAGAGAGGAAGGATAGGTTAGGTTAGGAAAGGCTCGCCATGCCCTGACTTCTCGAAGCCCAGCAGAAAAAGAAACTTCACTGATCACACTGTTGTTCATCCACGAGGGGGAGACAAAGGCTGCGTATACAGCTAAATATAAAGAGATAATGTACCACATTTTGGATTGAAAAACAGCTTTGTTGACAATCGGTGGTTAAATCACAAGCATACAAGTACCTCTGACTAGTAACAGTCAGCATTGAATAATAAGCACTGTTTTTCACCAGAGTAAATCAGGGGAAAGCGCGAACGCAGTCCCCCACTACCACAAATTATGCAGTCGAGTTTCCCGCATTTGGGGAAATCGCAGGGGTCAGCACACCCGAAGTGCAATGGATGAGCCTCACCCTGGGAGAACCACCTTAATGATCATGGTATCTCCCCTGCCAGGTAAGTATGAGTTGCATAGCGCCTGCCAGACAGGCTCCCCTCACAAGAGGCCCTACTAAGTCGCTGAGGATTTTCCTGGTTTTTGGTCCGAAGCAGGCCAAAGATCACCTGTCTGCATCCACCTTTTTGGATTGAAAGCAGCTTTGTTAACAATCAGTGGTCAAATCACAAGCATACAGTATACCGTCAACCAGCCCAATCAATCAATATCTTTGACACAGGCTCAAAGTAGCACAACATAGTACAGCAAAGGCACAGGTCCTACACTTTACGTTACACTCTGCACTAACATTGAGATAAAGCATCACATAGGAAAGCCACAAAACCAAAGGCAGCTGATAAGGGAGAGAGGAGTATCCAATCCTCTTGGCCACCCAGAGGTCAATTGATGGCTGGCTCGCTCGATCGATCGATCTAGCAAGTATCTCTGAACTAGTAATAGTCAGCATTGAATAATAAGCACTGTTTTTCACCAGAGTAAATCAGGGGAAAGCGCGAACGCAGTCCCCCACTACCACAAATTATGCAGTCGAGTTTCCCGCATTTGGGGAAATCGCAGGGGTCAGCACACCCGAAGTGCAATGGATGAGCCTCACCCTGGGAGAACCACCTTAGTGATCATGGTATCTCCCCTGCCAGGTAAGTATGAGTTGCATAGCGCCTGCCAGACAGGCTCCCTCACAAGAGGCCCTACTAAGTCGCTGAGGATTTTTCCTGGTTTTTGGTCCGAAGCAGGCCAAAGATCACCTGTCTGCATCCACCTTTTTGGATTGAAAGCAGCTTTGTTAACAATCAGTGGTCAAATCACAAGCATACAGTATACCGTCAACCAGCCCAATCAATCAATATCTTTGACACAGGCTCAAAGTAGCACAACATAGTACAGCAAAGGCACAGGTCCTACACTTTACGTTACACTCTGCACTAACATTGAGATAAAGCATCACATAGGAAAGCCACAAAACCAAAGGCAGCTGATAAGGGAGAGAGGAGTATCCAATCCTCTTGGCCACCCAGAGGTCAATTGATGGCTGGCTCGCTCGATCTAGCAAGTATCTCTGACTAGTAATAGTCAGCATTGAATAATAAGCACTGTTTTTCACCAGAGTAAATCAGGGGAAAGCGCAAACGCAGTCCCCCACTACCACAAATTATGCAGTCGAGTTTCCGCATTTGGGGAAATCGCAGGGGTCAGCACACCCGAAGTGCAATGGCTGAGCCTCACCCTGGGAGAACCACCTTAATGATCATGGTATCTCCCCTGCCAGGTAAGTATGAGTTGCATAGCGCCTGCCAGACAGGCTCCCCTCACAAGAGGCCCTACTAAGTCGCTGAGGATTTTTCCTGGTTTTTGGTCCGAAGCAGGCCAAAGATCACCTGTCTGCATCCACCTTTTTGGATTGAAAGCAGCTTTGTTAACAATCAGTGGTCAAATCACAAGCATACAAGTATACCGTCAACCAGCCCAATCAATCAATATCTTTTGACACAGGCTCAAAGTAGCACAACATAGTACAGCAAAGGCACAGGTCCTACACTTTACGTTACACTCTGCACTAACATTGAGATAAAGCATCACATAGGAAAGCCACAAAACCAAAGGCAGCTGATAAGGGAGAGAGGAGTATCCAATCCTCTTGGCCACCCAGAGGTCAATTGATGGCTGGCTCGCTCGATCGATCGATCTAGCAAGTATCTCTGAACTAGTAATAGTCAGCATTGAATAATAAGCACTGTTTTTCACCAGAGTAAATCAGGGGAAAGCGCGAACGCAGTCCCCCACTACCACAATTATGCAGTCGAGTTTCCCGCATTTGGGGAAATCGCAGGGTCAGCACACCCGAAGTGCAATGGATGAGCCTCACCCTGGGAGAACCACCTTAGTGATCATGGTATCTCCCCTGCCAGGTAAGTAGAGTTGCATAGCGCCTGCCAGACAGGCTCCCCTCACAAGAGGCCCTACTAAGTCGCTGAGGATTTTTCCTGGTTTTTGGTCCGAAGCAGGCCAAAGATCACCTGTCTGCATCCACCTTTTTGGATTGAAAGCAGCTTTGTTAACAATCAGTGGTCAAATCACAAGCATACAGTATACCGTCAACCAGCCCAATCAATCAATATCTTTGACACAGGCTCAAAGTAGCACAACATAGTACAGCAAAGGCACAGGTCCTACACTTTACGTTACACTCTGCACTAACATTGAGATAAAGCATCACATAGGAAAGCCACAAAACCAAAGGCAGCTGATAAGGAGAGAGAGTATCCAATCCTCTTGGCCACCCAGAGGTCAATTGATGGCTGGCTCGCTCGATCGATCGATCTAGCAAGTATCTCTGACTAGTAATAGTCAGCATTGATTAATAAGCACTGTTTTTCACCAGAGTAAATCAGGGGAAAGCGCGAACGCAGTCCCCCACTACCACAAATTATGCAGTCGAGTTTCCCGCATTTGGGGAAATCGCAGGGGTCAGCACACCCGAAGTGCAATGGATGAGCCTCACCCTGGGAGAACCACCTTAGTGATCATGGTATCTCCCCTGCCAGGTAAGTATGAGTTGCATAGCGCCTGCCAGACAGGCTCCCTCACAAGAGGCCCTACTAAGTCGCTGAGGATTTTTCCTGGTTTTTGGTCCGAAGCAGGCCAAAGATCACCTGTCTGGATCCAACTGCGCCAAAAAACGGATGCACCTCATTGTACGGAGCCAGGGGTGTGCAGGCACCCCAAATTCCATAAGACACAGGCTCAAGTCTAAGCACTTCCAAGATGCACAGCAACCAGGGTATTAGCATATGGGGCGGCGGCTTCTGGTCAGAGCATTGCCGTGCCGATGAAGCAGTCCCCACATTTGCATGCCGTCACCTGTGAGACAGAGAGGAAGGATAGGTTAGGTTAGGGAAAGGCTCGCCATGCCCTGACTTCTCGAAGCCCAGCAGAAAAAGAAACTTCACTGATCACACTGTTGTTCATCCACGAGGGGGAGACAAAGGCTGCGTATACAGCTAAATATAAAGAGATAATGTACCACATTTTGGATTGAAAAACAGCTTTGTTGACAATCGGTGGTTAAATCACAAGCATACAAGTACCTCTGACTAGTAACAGTCAGCATTGAATAATAAGCACTGTTTTTCACCAGAGTAAATCAGGGGAAAGCGCGAACGCAGTCCCCCACTACCACAAATTATGCAGTCGAGTTTCCCGCATTTGGGGAAATCGCAGGGGTCAGCACACCCGAAGTGCAATGGATGAGCCTCACCCTGGGAGAACCACCTTAATGATCATGGTATCTCCCCTGCCAGGTAAGTATGAGTTGCATAGCGCCTGCCAGACAGGCTCCCCTCACAAGAGGCCCTACTAAGTCGCTGAGGATTTTTCCTGGTTTTTGGTCCGAAGCAGGCCAAAGATCACCTGTCTGCATCCACCTTTTTGGATTGAAAGCAGCTTTGTTAACAATCAGTGGTCAAATCACAAGCATACAGTATACCGTCAACCAGCCCAATCAATCAATATCTTTGACACAGGCTCAAAGTAGCACAACATAGTACAGCAAAGGCACAGGTCCTACACTTTACGTTACACTCTGCACTAACATTGAGATAAAGCATCACATAGGAAAGCCACAAAACCAAAGGCAGCTGATAAGGGAGAGAGGAGTATCCAATCCTCTTGGCCACCCAGAGGTCAATTGATGGCTGGCTCGCTCGATCGATCGATCTAGCAAGTATCTCTGACTAGTAATAGTCAGCATTGAATAATAAGCACTGTTTTTCACCAGAGTAAATCAGGGGAAAGCGCGAACGCAGTCCCCCACTACCACAAATTATGCAGTCGAGTTTCCCGCATTTGGGGAAATCGCAGGGGTCAGCACACCCGAAGTGCAATGGATGAGCCTCACCCTGGGAGAACCACCTTAGTGATCATGGTATCTCCCCTGCCAGGTAAGTATGAGTTGCATAGCGCCTGCCAGACAGGCTCCCCTCACAAGAGGCCCTACTAAGTCGCTGAGGATTTTTCCTGGTTTTTGGTCCGAAGCAGGCCAAAGATCACCTGTCTGCATCCACCTTTTTGGATTGAAAGCAGCTTTGTTAACAATCAGTGGTCAAATCACAAGCATACAGTATACCGTCAACCAGCCCAATCATCAATATCTTTGACACAGGCTCAAAGTAGCACAACATAGTACAGCAAAGGCACAGGTCCTACACTTTACGTTACACTCTGCACTAACATTGAGATAAAGCATCACATAGGAAAGCCACAAAACCAAAGGCAGCTGATAAGGGAGAGAGGAGTATCCAATCCTCTTGGCCACCCAGAGGTCAATTGATGGCTGGCTCGCTCGATCTAGCAAGTATCTCTGACTAGTAATAGTCAGCATTGAATATAAGCACTGTTTTTCACCAGAGTAAATCAGGGGAAAGCGCAAACGCAGTCCCCCACTACCACAAATTATGCAGTCGAGTTCCCGCATTTGGGGAAATCGCAGGGGTCAGCACACCCGAAGTGCAATGGCTGAGCCTCACCCTGGGAGAACCACCTTAATGATCATGGTATCTCCCCTGCCAGGTAAGTATGAGTTGCATAGCGCCTGCCAGACAGGCTCCCTCACAAGAGGCCCTACTAAGTCGCTGAGGATTTTTCCTGGTTTTTGGTCCGAAGCAGGCCAAAGATCACCTGTCTGCATCCACCTTTTTGGATTGAAAGCAGCTTTGTTAACAATCAGTGGTCAAATCACAAGCATACAGTATACCGTCAACCAGCCCAATCAATCAATATCTTTGACACAGGCTCAAAGTAGCACAACATAGTACAGCAAAGGCACAGGTCCTACACTTTACGTTACACTCTGCACTAACATTGAGATAAAGCATCACATAGGAAAGCCACAAAACCAAAGGCAGCTGATAAGGGAGAGAGGAGTATCCAATCCTCTTGGCCACCCAGAGGTCAATTGATGGCTGGCTCGCTCGATCGATCGATCTAGCAAGTATCTCTGACTAGTAATAGTCAGCATTGAATAATAAGCACTGTTTTTCACCAGAGTAAATCAGGGGAAAGCGCGAACGCAGTCCCCCACTACCACAAATTATGCAGTCGAGTTTCCCGCATTTGGGAAATCGCAGGGGTCAGCACACCCGAAGTGCAATGGATGAGCCTCACCCTGGGAGAACCACCTTAGTGATCATGGTATCTCCCTGCCAGGTAAGTATGAGTTGCATAGCGCCTGCCAGACAGGCTCCCCTCACAAGAGGCCCTACTAAGTCGCTGAGGATTTTTCCTGGTTTTTGGTCCGAAGCAGGCCAAAGATCACCTGTCTGCATCCACCTTTTTGGATTGAAAGCAGCTTTGTTAACAATCAGTGGTCAAATCACAAGCATACAGTATACCGTCAACCAGCCCAATCAATCAATATCTTTGACACAGGCTCAAAGTAGCACAACATAGTACAGCAAAGGCACAGGTCCTACACTTTACGTTACACTCTGCACTAACATTGAGATAAAGCATCACATAGGAAAGCCACAAACCAAAGGCAGCTGATAAGGGAGAGAGGAGTATCCAATCCTCTTGGCCACCCAGAGGTCAATTGATGGCTGGCTCGCTCGATCGATCGATCTAGCAAGTATCTCTGACTAGTAATAGTCAGCATTGAATAATAAGCACTGTTTTTCACCAGAGTAAATCAGGGGAAAGCGCGAACGCAGTCCCCACTACCACAAATTATGCAGTCGAGTTTCCCGCATTTGGGAAATCGCAGGGGTCAGCACACCCGAAGTGCAATGGATGAGCCTCACCCTGGGAGAACCACCTTAGTGATCATGGTATCTCCCCTGCCAGGTAAGTATGAGTTGCATAGCGCCTGCCAGACAGGCTCCCTCACAAGAGGCCCTACTAAGTCGCTGAGGATTTTTCCTGGTTTTTGGTCCGAAGCAGGCCAAAGATCACCTGTCTGGATCCAACTGCGCCAAAAAACGGATGCACCTCATTGTACGGAGCCAGGGTGTGCAGGCACCCCAAATTCCATAAGACCACAGGCTCAAGTCTAAGCACTTCCAAGATGCACAGCAACCAGGGTATTAGCATATGGGGCGGCGGCTTCTGGTCAGAGCATTGCCGTGCCGATGAAGCAGTCCCCACATTTGCATGCCGTCACCTGTGAGACAGAGAGGAAGGATAGGTTAGGTTAGGGAAAGGCTCGCCATGCCCTGACTTCTCGAAGCCCAGCAGAAAAAGAAACTTCACTGATCACACTGTTGTTCATCCACGAGGGGGAGACAAAGGCTGCGTATACAGCTAAATATAAAGAGATAATGTACCACATTTTGGATTGAAAAACAGCTTTGTTGACAATCGGTGGTTAAATCACAAGCATACAAGTACCTCTGACTAGTAACAGTCAGCATTGAATAATAAGCACTGTTTTTCACCAGAGTAAATCAGGGGAAAGCGCGAACGCAGTCCCCCACTACCACAAATTATGCAGTCGAGTTTCCCGCATTTGGGGAAATCGCAGGGGTCAGCACACCCGAAGTGCAATGGATGAGCCTCACCCTGGGAGAACCACCTTAATGATCATGGTATCTCCCCTGCCAGGTAAGTATGAGTTGCATAGCGCCTGCCAGACAGGCTCCCCTCACAAGAGGCCCTACTAAGTCGCTGAGGATTTTTCCTGGTTTTTGGTCCGAAGCAGGCCAAAGATCACCTGTCTGCATCCACCTTTTTGGATTGAAAGCAGCTTTGTTAACAATCAGTGGTCAAATCACAAGCATACAGTATACCGTCAACCAGCCCAATCAATCAATATCTTTGACACAGGCTCAAAGTAGCACAACATAGTACAGCAAAGGCACAGGTCCTACACTTTACGTTACACTCTGCACTAACATTGAGATAAAGCATCACATAGGAAAGCCACAAAACCAAAGGCAGCTGATAAGGGAGAGAGGAGTATCCAATCCTCTTGGCCACCCAGAGGTCAATTGATGGCTGGCTCGCTCGATCGATCGATCGATCTAGCAAGTATCTCTGACTAGTATAGTCAGCATTGAATAATAAGCACTGTTTTTCACCAGAGTAAATCAGGGAAAGCGCGAACGCAGTCCCCCACTACCACAAAATTATGCAGTCGAGTTTCCCGCATTTGGGGAAATCGCAGGGGTCAGCACACCCGAAGTGCAATGGATGAGCCTCACCCTGGGAGAACCACCTTAGTGATCATGGTATCTCCCCTGCCAGGTAAGTATGAGTTGCATAGCGCCTGCCAGACAGGCTCCCCTCACAAGAGGCCCTACTAAGTCGCTGAGGATTTTTCCTGGTTTTTGGTCCGAAGCAGGCCAAAGATCACCTGTCTGCATCCACCTTTTTGGATTGAAAGCAGCTTTGTTAACAATCAGTGGTCAAATCACAAGCATACAGTATACCGTCAACCAGCCAATCAATCAATATCTTTGACACAGGCTCAAAGTAGCACAACATAGTACAGCAAAGGCACAGGTCCTACACTTTACGTTACACTCTGCACTAACATTGAGATAAAGCATCACATAGGAAAGCCACAAAACCAAAGGCAGCTGATAAGGGAGAGAGGAGTAATCCAATCCTCTTGGCCACCCAGAGGTCAATTGATGGCTGGCTCGCTCGATCGATCGATCTAGCAAGTATCTCTGACTAGTAATAGTCAGCATTGAATAATAAGCACTGTTTTTCACCAGAGTAAATCAGGGGAAAGCGCGAACGCAGTCCCCCACTACCACAAATTATGCAGTCGAGTTTCCCGCATTTGGGGAAATCGCAGGGGTCAGCACACCCGAAGTGCAATGGATGAGCCTCACCCTGGGAGAACCACCTTAGTGATCATGGTATCTCCCTGCCAGGTAAGTATGAGTTGCATAGCGCCTGCCAGACAGGCTCCCCTCACAAGAGGCCCTACTAAGTCGCTGAGGATTTTTCCTGGTTTTTGGTCCGAAGCAGGCCAAAGATCACCTGTCTGCATCCACCTTTTTGGATTGAAAGCAGCTTTGTTAACAATCAGTGGTCAAATCACAAGCATACAGTATACCGTCAACCAGCCCAATCAATCAATATCTTTGACACAGGCTCAAAGTAGCACAACATAGTACAGCAAAGGCACAGGTCCTACACTTTACGTTACACTCTGCACTAACATTGAGATAAAGCATCACATAGGAAAGCCACAAAACCAAAGGCAGCTGATAAGGGAGAGAGGAGTATCCAATCCTCTTGGCCACCCAGAGGTCAATTGATGGCTGGCTCGCTCGATCGATCGATCTAGCAAGTATCTCTGACTAGTAATAGTCAGCATTGAATAATAAGCACTGTTTTTCACCAGAGTAAATCAAGGGAAAGCGCGAACGCAGTCCCCCACTACCACAAATTATGCAGTCGAGTTTCCGCATTTGGGGAAATCGCAGGGGTCAGCACACCCGAAGTGCAATGGATGAGCCTCAACCCTGGGAGAACCACCTTAGTGATCATGGTATCTCCCCTGCCAGGTAAGTATGAGTTGCATAGCGCCTGCCAGACAGGCTCCCCTCACAAGAGGCCCTACTAAGTCGCTGAGGATTTTCCTGGTTTTGGTCCGAAGCAGGCCAAAGATCACCTGTCTGCATCCACCTTTTTGGATTGAAAGCAGCTTTGTTAACAATCAGTGGTCAAATCACAAGCATACAGTATACCGTCAACCAGCCCAATCAATCAATATCTTTGACACAGGCTCAAAGTAGCACAACATAGTACAGCAAAGGCACAGGTCCTACACTTTACGTTACACTCTGCACTAACATTGAGATAAAGCATCACATAGGAAAGCCACAAAACCAAAGGCAGCTGATAAGGGAGAGAGGAGTATCCAATCCTCTTGGCCACCCAGAGGTCAATTGATGGCTGGCTCGCTCGATCTAGCAAGTATCTCTGACTAGTAATAGTCAGCATTGAATAATAAGCACTGTTTTTCACCAGAGTAAATCAGGGGAAAGCGCAAACGCAGTCCCCACTACCACAAATTATGCAGTCGAGTTTCCCGCATTTGGGGAAATCGCAGGGGTCAGCACACCCGAAGTGCAATGGCTGAGCCTCACCCTGGGAGAACCACCTTAATGATCATGGTATCTCCCCTGCCAGGTAAGTATGAGTTGCATAGCGCCTGCCAGACAGGCTCCCCTCACAAGAGGCCCTACTAAGTCGCTGAGGATTTTTCCTGGTTTTTGGTCCGAAGCAGGCCAAAGATCACCTGTCTGCATCCACCTTTTTGGATTGAAAGCAGCTTTGTTAACAATCAGTGGTCAAATCACAAGCATACAGTATACCGTCAACCAGCCCAATCAATCAATATCTTTGACACAGGCTCAAAGTAGCACAACATAGTACAGCAAAGGCACAGGTCCTACACTTTACGTTACACTCTGCACTAACATTGAGATAAAGCATCACATAGGAAAGCCACAAAACCAAAGGCAGCTGATAAGGGAGAGAGGAGTATCCAATCCTCTTGGCCACCCAGAGGTCAATTGATGGCTGGCTCGCTCGATCGATCGATCTAGCAAGTATCTCTGACTAGTAATAGTCAGCATTGAATAATAAGCACTGTTTTTCACCAGAGTAAATCAGGGAAAGCGCGAACGCAGTCCCCCACTACCACAAATTATGCAGTCGAGTTTCCCGCATTTGGGAAATCGCAGGGGTCAGCACACCCGAAGTGCAATGGATGAGCCTCACCCTGGGAGAACCACCTTAGTGATCATGGTATCTCCCCTGCCAGGTAAGTATGAGTTGCATAGCGCCTGCCAGACAGGCTCCCCTCACAAGAGGCCCTACTAAGTCGCTGAGGATTTTTCCTGGTTTTGGTCCGAAGCAGGCCAAAGATCACCTGTCTGCATCCACCTTTTTGGATGAAAGCAGCTTTGTTAACAATCAGTGGTCAAATCACAAGCATACAGTATACCGTCAACCAGCCCAATCAATCAATATCTTTGACACAGGCTCAAAGTAGCACAACATAGTACAGCAAAGGCACAGGTCCTACACTTTACGTTACACTCTGCACTAACATTGAGATAAAGCATC